>NW_015386719.1:220428-222433 GCF_001527695.2 Protobothrops mucrosquamatus
TGACCAAAACTGGATGCAGTATTCCAAGTGTGGCCTTACCAAGGCATTGTAAAGTGGTATTAACACTTCACGTGATCTTGATTCTATCCCTCTGTTAATGCAGCCTAGCACTGTGTTGGCCTTTTTGGCAGCTGCAGCACACTGCTGGCTCATATTTAGGTGATTGTCCACTAGGACTCCGAGGTCCCTCTCACAGTTGTTTTAGGTCTCTTCTGTGGACACCTTTTATCAAGTGTGATCCATTCTATGACTGCCTTAGTCCACCTGTCATCAGTTCTTCTTCTTATGTGACCAGCTCATTTCCAATTCAATTCTTTTACTCTTTTGATAGTGCCATATATTTTCATTTGTTCTCTAATAATCCATGTGCAGATCTTTCCATCTTGTCTTGTGATACCAAGCATGTATCTTTCCATGGCTCTTTGCACCACTCTTAGCTTTTGTATTGATTGTGAGGTTAGTGTCCATGTTTCACTGGCATATGTTAGAACAGGTAGCACACACTGATCAAAAACCTTTCAGGCATAGGAGAAGATTGTTCTTGAAAATTGTGCTTAGTTTGCCAAATGCCTGCCAACCACATTTAACATGCTGTTCAATTTCCTTTTCCACTAGTGGTCTACTACATCTAGTTCTTTTCTAGATATAAAGATTTTTCTTTCTTTGGTGAACTTATTGAGCATAAACTAGCTCTTGTTCAGGTTTATTTTTATAAAATAATAAAAATATAAAATTTTGTAATTTATGTCCTGATACATAAAACTATAGAACTCAAAGAGGGTATACTTTCTCTTTCACATGACTGTATATTCTCTAATGCTACCACACAGACACTTTAAGTCAGTGATGGCGAACCTTTTAGAGATCGGGTGCCCAAAAACCGCCCCCCCCGCCCCGGTCTGCCTCCCACCCTGCTTGCTCCGCCCCCGCCCGCCCCCTGCCCCACCAAAGTCTTGTCCCTGTTGCCGGGGGGGCGACTCTCCTCCAGGGGGGCTGCTGGTGAGGAGGGGGCCATGGGGGTAGGCAGGGCTGGGGCAACGGCGTGCGTGTTCACAGAGAGGACTCCGAGTGCCGCCTCTGGCACCCGTGCCATAGGTTCGCCATCACTGCTTTAAGTTATTCCCACCATTAGAGTATCCATTGATTGCAATAGAGCTCAATAATTGTTGCCTTCAATCTGCGAAGCAAAAGGGAAGCAGACTCTGGCCATCTCCATTGTCTTGCAGCCGAAGGCCACCACTGGTCCCAGGAACACCATTGTGAGGAAAGTCTTCTGCTTTCATAGATGAGGGAAGAAAATGCTGCAGGAAATAACCAACTAAAACAGGGGTGTCAAACTGCCAGCCTGTGGGCCGGATGCGTCACAAGGAAACCGCGCCCACCCCATTGCCGGCAATGGGGAAAAAGCTCCGATACGTCACACGACATCACGTAATGTCACGAGTTTGACATGCCTGATCTAAAAGAACTGGAATTGGGAGTGTCCACAGACCATGGTTAAAAAATAGTCAAGATGGCAGCTGTGATGGTGCAGGGCACACAAAAAACACATTGCTATGACCACCTTCCTGACATCCTTGTTTGTAATAAAATTCTATTACTGCTGAATAATAACTGCAATAACCAATCATTCTTTACTATAGTTAAAGACAAGCATAAACCAGTGAACCAGGTTGCTGGAATTGGGTATGTCTAGTTTAACAAAGAGAAGGACGAGGGGGGACATGATAGCAATGTTCCAGTATCTCAGGGGCTGCCACAAAGAAGAGGGAGTCAAGCTATTCTCCAAGGCGCCTGAAGGCAGGACAAGGAGCAACGGGTGGAAGCTAACCAAAGAGAGAAGCAACCTAGAACTAAGGAGAAACTTCCTGACGGTTAGAACAATTAACCAGTGGAACAACCTGCCTCCAGAAGCGGTGAATGCTCCAACACTGGAAGTTTTTAAGAAGAAACTGGACAGCCATTTGTCCGAAATGGTATAGGGTTTCCTGCCTGAGCAGGGGGT
>NW_015386719.1:224105-317647 GCF_001527695.2 Protobothrops mucrosquamatus
GAGAAAGTCTATGTAAACCATCGAAGCTGTTTGGGTTTGAAAATGGGGTTAAATGAATGAAATAAATAAATGTATATCTCAATTAAGCAAGCCTGGGAGACAACCAAGAAACATGCGGGGAACACCTCGGGAGAAGGCACTGGCAAACTACTGTCATAATACTGCCAAGAAAGCTGCAAAGTTGTGTCCATATAGTCACGCTCACTTTGAAACTATATTTATGAATACTCTGAGACTGCTTTAAGAAGGATGCCACATGGTCTAAAAGAGGTTGAACATTACTATCCAGGCAAACAGACAAACAAACAATTCCTTGGATGGTCCTTCCACTGTCTCAAAATTCAAGTTCAGTTTGTTGAACCTCATTCATTTCTGTTACTAATTCCAAGCAGTCATTTCCTGAAATGCCTTTGGTAAAGACAAGAGCTACAAAGCAAGCAGAGAAAACTAACAAACATATGAACAGCAGGAGTGGTGAGAGAGTCAAAGGGTTGGCACTGTTATCATCCTTTTGATCCAGTCACAAATAAGTAGTGGGGAAAGGAGGTGAGAAATAAGTGGAGTGAGGTAGGATCTCTCCAAAGTTCCATCAAAGCTAATTCAGAGAGGTCTTTGGCAAGGTTAGTGGCTTTTTTTGCAGCACGTTCTCTTTCACCTGTGCAGAGGTCTTGTGTGATCCCAGTCACCCACATTAGTTATAATAATAATAATAATAATAATAATAAAGTTGGAAGGGACCTTGGAGGTCATTGAGTCCAACCCCCTGCTCAGGCAGGAAACCCTACACCATTTCAGACAAATGGTTGGTTGTCCAGTCTCTTCTTAAAAACTTCCAGTGTTGGAGCATTCACCACTTCTGGAGGCAGGTTGTTCCATTGGTTAATTGTTCTAACTGTCAGGAAGTTTCTCCTTAGTTCTAAGTTGCTTCTCTCCTTGATCAGTTTCCACCCGTTGCTTCTTGTCCTGTCTTCAAGCGCCTTGGAGAATAGCTTGACTCCCTCTTCTTTGTGGCAGCCCCTGAGATATTGGAACACTGCTGTCATGTCCCCCCTCATCCTTCTCTTCGTTAAACTAGCAACATCCTCTGGATGTCAGAACTGCAGCCAAGTTTCTCTTGATTAAAAAATGTTTTCTTCTGTTCTTGGTGATCTACTATCACTATAAGCTTACTGATCACCTATATGTGTGTAGAACAGAGACTACAAGGAAGTAGTATCGGTTGCTAATGTGTAATAATGGCTGTCCAAGAGGCTATCTGCATTCACACAGTGCAGCCATCCGCCCCCTCAAGTCTCCAGATTTAAACCTAAAACATATTTTCCTACAGATTTCTTCAAACATCTCAAGGGAAGGGAAAAGAACAAATGACATTCAGGTATATGCATGTTTGGAGGCATCTTTCCATCAGTCTCTGACACAGCCTTGAAAAGTTGTGATATTAATCATTTCATTATTTTGTTTTGTATTATACATACCACTTTAGGCTAGGAACTGTAAGCAACATACAATTAGAGCAATGATATATGTGATACACCAATGCAAAATTTAAAAGATTACATCAAATTTAATAACACTAGATAAAACAATTTACTATTTAACTTTGAATTCATCAGTTCCTGAAGGTCCTCTGAAGCAACTAGGTCTTATTGAGTTTTCAGATGTCCACAATAGTGCCATATTTACTTCAAGGGGCCACCTCTTCCAACTGAGTGGAGCTTCTACAGAGACTGCCCACTTTTTAAAGTCCTTTCCTTGCACCTGTTAATAGGACGGGAACTTAATCTGAGATTCTCTGTTTGCATGGAGTGGGTAAGCAAAGCCTACAGTTCTTAATGTTTGGTATCATTACACTTGTACAGAGCAGCTCCAATATTGATGTGTTAATCAAATTAGGAACCTCTATAAATAGTCTAAAAGTTAAAAATTGGATTCTCTTCTTTCCTCCCTCTCTGGAAGCTCCATCATAAGACCACTACTAAGAAGACAGAATACATTTGGTTTCAGAATTATGGTAAGATGTGGAACATATTAGTATTTCACCTTTTTAGTATGCATGGTTGAAAACAGGCAAGATTAAACTAGTTTGAAGGCTTAACACTAAATCTTCACTCTTTGATCAATGAACGAAAATGAGAAATGTCAGAAAGTTCGTTGCAGTTATTTTAATTATTTCTCCCTTTCCAGTTAAATTGTCAGCTGTAGTTTTGAAGGAGCTGAGGAAGATAACAATTTGCACCAGCTATGTAATGCTCTGAAAGCATCGGTAGAATTAATCCCACATCCTCATTTGCTACTCATGTGAAAAATTGCCTAACTCTGATGTTCTGCTATTAAGAGATAAAATTAGCAGAGGGCATTTGAGTATGATATGCCTGTACATAAAGCATCTATCAAACATTTAGCATGGAATATATAATTAATGTGCATAAGAATAGGAAGAAAAACTTCTGGAGAAAAGAGTAAGTAAGCTGCAAGTACTACTGATAAGACATCCCACTGACGAAATCCCAGAATTATCTTCTTAACGTGAATACTGAATACTTTTTCTGGAACATGAATTTTTAGACTGCTTTCTACCCTTGGGGTGCTAAAACCAATCATAATTGCAAAATGTGAGCTATTTCTAAAACAACTCATCTGTTGTTTTCAGTTTTAAAAGGGGTATTGTGTTTTCTTTCCATATGTTAATTTCCTTTATAATGCTTTTGCAGAAAAATGCATTTAATATTGAGAACCAATTTATATCTCTGTCAAGAAGCTCGATTGGATGTATTTTGTACCATGACATTTCACTCAAAAGAAAACTGCTGCCTTGAGGCTTTGGTCTAAACCTAAAAGACATCTTATGATGCCCCAGTTTATCATTCACTAAACTGCTGTGATACCAAAAATCTTTGTATGCTTGAAGGTCATAAATGAAGAGGGATGGTGTGTGTGTATGTTCTCACAATACCTACCAGCCAATAACCCTCCTCCCCACAACATGGAAAGTCCTATTAAGCATCATATCTATTAAGCTACAGGACTATATGAACCGGTACATGAGCAATCTCAGAAGAGCATTGGGAACAACACTGGAGACAACATCAGTTGCTCATAGATAGAGCAGCCACCCAAGATTAAATATCAAGACAGACCAATCTGAGCACATCCTGGACTGACAACAGGAAAGCCAACAACTCAATGCCACACATATGGATCTGTGAATGCCTGGTGCTATATAAAGTCAACAGGACACTAAGGGCTTTCCTCAAGTACTCATCAGGACTGTGGAAGACAACACTGGATAGCTCAACTCAAGACACCACACATAACTGGCTATCAGATGCAGCAAATACCAAGATGATCCACTGTCCTGCTGCTGTTCCGCATAGGCTTGAACCCCATCAATAATCACAAAGACTAGATATGGATACACGTTCAAGAATGGAACTATCATCTGCCATCTTCTCTACATGGATGACATCAAGATGTATGCTAAGAATGAATGAGACATTGACTCACTGATCTACCTAACATGGATCTACATTGAGAACATTGAGATGTCATTTGGACTAGAGAAGTATGATCAGATGGTAATCAAGAGAAGGAAGGCAGTTAAGACTGATGGGGTGGAACTACCAGTGAGCCACATAGCAAATATATAGACCAGCTACAAGTACTTTGATAACCCACAGTAACATGAGAACCATGAGGAGGAGGCAAGGAAGACAGCAACATCCAAGTACCAACAAATGATAAAACAGATCTTAAAGAGCCAACTCAATGGGAAGAACAAAATCCACACTTACACTTCGCCAATCATCAGATAACCTGCTGCTATATAGTGAGCTGGCCAAAGAAGGACCTGGAAGGTGCCAATGTGAAGACCAAGAAGCTCCTCACAATGTATAGAGATTTCCATCCAAAGTCCAGCACCCAGAGATTGTACACTAGTTGGAAAGAGGGTGGGAGAGGCTTGTTGAGTGTCAAAGTCACTGTCCTGAATGAAATCCACAACATCCAGGAATACATCAGTATGATAACACCCAAAGATGAGCCGCTAAGAGAATCCCCAAGGCAGCAACAGACATGGGAGATATGGGAGGAAGATCAGGCAGAGGAAGTGCTATAGTGAGAGAAAACCCTGCATGGAATGTACCATCAAGAGATAGCTGAGGTGGCAGACATCAGGAAATTTTACCAGTGGCTGAAAGGGCTGGACTAAAAGACTAAAGACAGAACTGAGGCACTGGTCCTATGAGGCACAAGAATAGGTTCTACGCATCAGATCTATAGAAGCTTGGGTCTACCACACTAGATAGGACCTGAAGTGCAGACTATGCAGAGAAACCTCAGAGCCTGTCCAATTCATAGGGACAGGGTGTAAGATGCTGGCAGGAATAGCATACATTGAAGAGCACAAGCAAGTAGCTGGTATTGTGTGCATGAACATTTGCATAATATATGAGCTAGACCCTCCCAAGTCCAGAAAGTCATGGAGAATAACAGGCTAAGATTCTGTGGGACTCCCAGATTCAGATGGCCAGGCAAGTACTGGCCAATCAACCAGACATTGTGGTTGTAGATAAGGACCAGACGACCACAATGGTGACAGATGTAGCAATGCCAAGTGAGCAACATCCGAAAGAAGGAGTATGAAAAGCTGGAGAAGTACCAGGGCCTGAAGAAGAAATGAGAGAATATATGGAAAGTAAAGGCCAAAATGGTCCCAGATGTGGTAGGAGCACTCAGGGCTGTGACTCTTAAGCTGGACACTGTCTCCAACAAATCCCAGGAATGACATCAGAGCTCTCTAGCCAGAAGATGCAGTGCTAGGAACAGCTAAGATACTGCAAGAACCCTCAAACTCCCACTGTGCTAACATATAACCGGCCTGCATTTGGCTATTGCAGGAGGTGCATTGTATTTCAGCATGAACTGACTGAGATTCTGTCAGGATATTTCTTTGTTAATAGTGAGATGTATCTAGTTTTTCTAATGAACCTGCTTTATGTCTAAGTTTAGATTTAGTACTGATATGCTATCTCTGAAGGAGCCATTTGCAATTTGCATCCTCCATTAATTTGCAATTTGGACTCCATTAATGAGTATTTATTCAGTATGGTAACTCAACCAGCTCTGGGTCTATTTTAGAACTCCCTGGCTTACATTGTACTATCTTGTCAGCAAGAAAATCATAGATCATAGACAATCATAGACAAATGTTGCCCAAGCATCTCCATGAACTATCTGTCATCTCTGTTTTTTAAAAAACAAACAGTCAAAATGAACTGATATGGGTTATTCTTGCTTGACCCACAAGACTCTTTTTAGGCCTCCAACAAGAAATAGGAAAGGATATGTACAGATCACAAATCATACAGGGTTTCTTTATTTCCCCAATCCATTTTTCCTGAATCTCCTAGTTTTCTCACCACTGCTTGCTGCTCTCCAATTTTTTTGTACTTTCTGATGATCCCCATTCCAATTTTTCTTTCTTTTTTTGTAAATAGTTTCAGCTTTATACTTGATTTCTGCCAGTTTGCCATGAATTTTATCTTATAGGAATCCTTCTACTGTGTATTATATATATATAATACATCTTACATCTATACAGCAGATAAAAACAGAAGACAATTCCTTATGATTCTATTGGTAATGGAATCATATAAATTAGCAGAAAGAATAAATCTCAGATGTGGTTATGTTCTAGAAGGTCAAGAATAACTTTGTATAAGGGGCCAGTTAGTGGCCAGTTGCTAAATTATGTTTAGGATGTCGATGTTAGGCATTTAATGTATTTAACACCTCGTCCTGAGGTCGTAAGTCAGGTTAGACAGCCATTATTAGGCTTCCTGCTTTGAATAGGAGGTTGGATCAAAAGAGCTGTAAGATGCCTTCCATGGATCCCTCTTTCCGATTCTATTCCCCCCCCCCCCCATCAAACAACCAACAATGAGGAATAGGTCAAACCCTGGAATACCTGGTTCATGTGTCAGGATAGGACAGAAAAGTCTCTAGGGTTACTGGGACTCCTGTTACCCTGATAGACTTTTGTGACTACCTGGTTCCAGAGAAGATTGATCTCTTTCTGTGCCAGTCCTAAGCGTATCACTGGCTTATCACTTATCGGGAAGGAAGAACTTGTGTCACTCAAGAGATATGCAGAGGAAGCTAGAGAGGGCTTTTCCCAGGGAATGCCCTCAGGCAGAGATCTTGGTTTCCCTCCCGTCTTCCTGACTGGGCGCCGGGAATGCCGAGGGACAAAAATAGAGAGAAACCCGAAGTGGGCAGCCAACTAGTTCCACTGCAGAGTTGGGGGCTGCGGAGGATTCCTGGCCAGAGAGCGCGGGCGGGGGAGACAGGCGGCACCGTGCCCAGCAAGAGGGACCTTGAGTTGGCTCGGCCGCCTCTCCAGCGTCTCCCAGAGGCGTCTCCAGCGTCTCTCCTTCCAAAGTTGAAGAGCAGCCGCAGTCTATCCCGACTTGAAAGGCAGGCGGGGAACGCGGCAGCCGGAGCAGCCCCTTAGCCCTAAGGACGCACCTGATTCGGGCGCCGGGCGGACGGGAGTGCTGGCAAGCGAAGGCGCCCCGCTCGAAAACCTGGAGCGGATCTCCCGTTTGGTCTGCGCAGGGAAAGCGGGACCAATTGGAGGGGAAGCTGCAGCCGGAGGCAGAGTCCGGCGGATTCCCTCCGCTCTCTCCTCACCAGCCCCCCCCCACAAGCCTTAGAGGGCCCGGGTCGGCCGCTCTGGAGCGGAACGGAGGAACTTTCCCTTCCGTTGGACACGGGAGTTGGGCTGAGAGATCTGTAATGGCCAAGGATGTCTTCGGAGGGGGAGCCGGAGCCTTCCGCTGGAAATAGTCCAGAAGCAGCAGTGGCGGCGGCGGCGGCTGCAACTACAGATGCTAGAGAGGAGGTGAGAAGCGAAGGGCGTCTGGGGGTCTAAGGCGTTGTGTGTAGGCAACGCCAGGCGGACGGGGAAACCCAGCTGTCTGTACCTGAGGATGCGTGTCCAGCTGCACCCATCCTCCAAAGAGCGAGCATGAAGAATATATCCGCACCCAGGATAAAGGGACTTTGTGTACCCATGCAACTTGCATGTGGCACTAGGAAAAATTGACTCAGGAGGGGAAGGGGGAACCAAATCCACAAACATCACTGGGATTCTTTTCAATTAGGCCTTCATTAAACTCATACGAAAGTGTTGTTAAAAATACGCAGGTCAAGGAAAACAGTAATAAGGCATGATGGAGTCATTTTCATGTTCTTTTGGTCGAAAACATAGATTTGGAGATCTGTAGTAGCAATCTCTAATGTATGTGTGTGTGCGTGCATGCGTGTGCATTGGTGTGTGTACACTCATCTTTTTCTTATGATAAGATGGGTGTGCAAGAGAAGTTTTATGTTGTGTTGTGTTGTGTAGACTTCCTTCCAGCAGTACCTTGGGCCTACCTGGGGCAGTAACCAGCCAACCAAAATGTATTATTTTGCCAGTCAAAGGTTACCAAGTTTAAAGCCATTTCCAATAGCAGGGAAAGGAGATCTCCAATGTTCTGAAAACCTGTCTCTGGAGTAAGAATGAATATAGGATTCTCTTAGGTTCAAGGATCTATAAAAACTATAACTTGAGTTTCCCTGGGGGGTGGTGGTTCTGCTCCAGATTTCCTCCCGACTTTTTATGAATATATCCAGAGTGAGTTTTCTCTGATAAACAAGCGCTCTCTCGCTCACTGTTTTGCTGCTGTTTGAGTGACATTTTGTACCATTGGGCTTCCAAACTGAAATGTGCTGATCTGGTAGATGGAGCATAACCAATCTGTTTTCCACCTGGGTCCACAAAACATACTGCAGATGTATTTGCCTGTCATGGTGCAAACTGCTAACCATAACAACAAAATGCCAATAGAATCAACTTGTAAATGACTTTGTAATCATAAATTTGACGTTGTAAATTCAAAGGCCCGCATGGCATACAAGGCGAAGAATAAGATCTAAAAAAAGAATGCTGCTGAATCAAATCAAGGGGTTATCTAGCCTAACATAGGGATTCCTCAGTGGCCACCCAGAGAACCCTGCCAAATCCTTGTTGGATGTGAGCACAACACCATTATCTCACTACATTCATTTTTTATGTGTTAATGTATTCCATGCTTTTTTCTCCAGGAGCTTAAGCCAGCGTACTTAGTACTCCTGCCTCCAGTTTTATCCCCCGGAAACTCTGTAAAATACATTCAGCTGAGGCAGTGCCTGGCCAAGGTCATCCAGTGATTTCAGCCAATATGGACTTGAAGTGGGTCTTCCCAGTTCCAGTACAATTCTTTAAATACTGGCCCATACTACTTCCCTTATGCGCCCAATAATTAGTACTTAGAGACATATTTTTCTAATGCTATAGCAATAGCATTCGTAATAAATGCTATTCCTAAACGAAATCAACCCTGACTGGTTTTTGGGAGGACAGATGCCGAATCTGAAGCTCGAATACTTTGGCTATCTAATGAGAAGAGAGGAGTCACCGGAAAAGACCCTGATGCTGGGAACGATTGAAGGCAAAAGGACAAGGGGATGGCATAGGATGAGATGGTTACAGTGTCAATAATGCAGTGGACAAAAATTTGGGCAAATTCCAGGAGATAGTGGTGGGGAAGGGGGGGGCTGGCATGCTATGGTCAAATTGGGTTGCAAAAGTTAGACATAATTTAGCAACTGAACAACAATAAAAATAAACATTACTGTACTATAGTAGTATAGTAATAAACCATCATTTTAGTCTCTGTAGACAAATTAATCTAACTTTAAATTTAGTAGACACCAATCCTTTGTATTGGAATAGTGCAATGAGGTTTTCTTTCATTTGGTTTGAAATTCCCAACAGCAGCTTACTCGAAAAATCCTTCGTTCTAATATTGTGAGATCCCTATCACTCCTCCCATCCTTTTTAAAGGTTAAAAAGGCACTTTAAATTGTTATTTTGCCTTCCGTGAAAGTTGTTAAAGTGTTTAGATTGTTCTTATTGCTTTCTACACTTTTCCATCTCTACAGTAACTTTTTTAAGGTCTCGCGACCAGAATGTTAGACATTATCTCAACCGTAGTTGAACGCATTGTGGTTAAATTGCCATGATTTTGAAAATATTATTTTCCTAGTAATACTGTAATGATACCCAAGTAAAATCTGTCTTTTTCACAGTACCTTTAAAACAGGGCAGTGTTTGAATCAAGTTTTATACCATCACTCTGCTGGGTAATCACTTCCAATTCCAGAGAGGAGGGGAGACATAAATGGACTTCTCTCCTTTGATAATTGTTTATATTATTATATTTGCCATTTTAATCCTTATTCCCCTGATTTCTTGTAGTTCTTGAAAAAAAATCATTATTTTTGCTTTGATTGATTAATTGATTTGATTTGTGTGCCGCCCAGCTCATCTAGAGCGGGAGTGTCAAACTGCCGGCCTGCGGGCCGGATTCATCATACCAAAGTCACGCCCACCCCATTGCCAGCAATGCAAAAAGAGTCGCAATATGTCGCAACACGTCACATGACGTGACGAGTTTGACACCCGTGATCTAGAGGCTTTGGCCATTCTAAAAATGTAGTTGATCCCCTATCCTAATTATCCAGTTAATTTATAAACAAGTTTAAAAATATTGCTTTCAGTACCAATTCTTGTGGAATCTCTCTGTTGTTGTTGTGTGTGTGTGTATATGTGTGTCAACTCAAGGCAGCAAACATACCTAAGGTACTCTTTCACTGCACAAATATCTCTTTATTCCAATACTTTCTCTTCCTGCACTAGTTCCCAGTCCATAACTTGAGATTTCATCTAGTTCCCTCGTCTGCTAAGGGATAAATCTTTTAAAGTGCACATAAACACTTTCACTGGGTCATTGATGTCTGCCTGTCCAGTGGCAGTCTCACAGACCTCTAAAAGCAACATCTACCTTCACAAAAGTTGCCCTGTTTTCTCTTCAGCAAGGCTCTATCATTTTATAGAGAAGCTTCTGATTCTCTATTACCTCCTCTGATCTTTTTTTTAAAAAACAGTTTAAATTGATCATTTTTATATCCTTTGATAGAAAGTTAATGTTAGGACAATATTATATATTTTTCTCAAAAGGACAGCAATTCTCTACCTGACCTCTGTGGTAGAAATCTCACCTTAAGGAATTGAGTTAAAGGATTGGAGAGGTATAAACTGATTTTTGTTTTATTAGAAGACTGTGATCTCCACATTCCTAGGCAGCAAAGTGAAGTGCTCCAGCTTCTAGTCTTAGAAAGATTACAGAGTTAGTTTACTACTATAGATAAGAAATACAGATAGGACCAAAAGGAAGCTAGTCTCTTCTTCTTGTCTGCTGCAGCAGAAAATTGTTCTCTATATATCATGAACAGCACATCAAAGGCATAAACACTTCAATTATCAATTGTTTAGACTTTACTATGATATAAAATGGGGTTTTTTCCCCCCACACTCCCTAGTAGGGGGTGGCAAGTTAATGAAATTTACTATCTGTTTCCTTGAAATAATCACAATTACCAGGCAATTACTTACAAATCAGTGTTTACAGGGTTGGAAGGAGGTTATGTCATTGGGAATGTATCTTCCAAGAAAGATTTATTTCTGTATCAGTCGTTTTAGCTGATGACACAGGGTTGATGACACAGTAGGCCAGCTTCAAGGAGACAGTTGTTATCCTTGATCTGCTTCCATTGGTTACTTTACTTTTTGTCCCCACTCTTCTTTTAAGAACTTTTCAGATGGACAGCATCTGGAGTCGTAATGTATTTATTTTAAGTAGATCAATAAGTCTACTGAGGTCACTGCAAATTGCCTATGGTCTACAGGTTCCCTTCCTGAAAATGACATTTCAGCATGGGTTTATACTGTATCTTTTACAAAGAAGTCAGATGCAAAATATTCAGTTCCTGAGCAATCTCCTCACCCCTTTTAATATTGTTATGTCCTTGTTATCTGATTATCCAAATGCTTACAGTATTTCTGATGTATCTAATCATATTACTTTTTTTATAGTCTTGATGTTATTACAAATTTGTGCTTCAAATCTCCCTTTTTATCGTCTACTGTTTGTTCCTGTTTCTTTTGTACAAAACAACAATCCTTTTCCATTAATTTATTTTTCTATTAATTTATTTTTATTTATATGATTTATATGGCTGTCCACTTCACACAAGTGATTCTAACCAGCTTACAACATTAAAAAGAAACAACCCTCCCAAAACATTACTTAATAAGCATATTTATGTGTGGGGGAGGGCGCTTGTTTTATTTAAGCAGATTTGTTTTCGCAGATTCTGAAGTAATTCTTTTTCTTCTCCAACCCTTAATATTTTTATTGATCATGCTGCTGATCTCTTAGTAGCGATTTTCCCGATCTGCTGTAGCCAAAATTCTGATATTCCTTCCTAAACATCCTGACAAGACTTGGCACTTTTGACTTCTGTTAGCTTTCTTTTTACCAGATCCCTCATTTTAGAGAAATTGCTTCCTTTGAAGTCAAATGGCACTTTCTTGTGACAACATTCCATTTATATTTTGATAAGCATAATTCTGTGATACCTCATTCCAGTTAATTCAACAATGCTATGTCTTATACTATATGCAGGTTATTCTGACAATGTAGTTCCTTTACTATTGACTCATCCTGGATACCTCAGTGTATCATCAGCTATGCTCACTAAATGGGACCTTGGCTGTTTAAATTACCCTCAGTTATTCAAACTGGGTTATTACATGGCACACTCTGTATGCGTACCCACTGCGCTCACATCAAGCAATCTGCCTGCAGCCCCTTTCCATACTGAATGATTCCCAATTTTCTGGAATGATTGTTTAGGGGACTAAAAAATAAAATTCCGTAGAGAAAATCTCTGCCTATGACTCTTTGGAGTCTTTAATTAAAATTAGTCCTTTGTGATTGCAGCATTAAATGGCTATATCCAAAGAGCCTTTTAATGTACCTCCTATGTTTCAATTCAAATGCATGTTTAGTTAATGAAAGTAAATGAGCTTAGTTAATGGAAATAGATGAAAGCAAGGTGGTTTAAGGTTACAAGAAACCTTATTGTTGAAATCTATTCCATGAGACAAGCTGTCGTGCATGTGATGCTGCAAATATAAAAATGGAAGTTTCAAATTAACTTAACTTGCATCCTGTTGCCAAAATGGAGACCCAAGGTAATTATATTTCCTATAATGTAAAAAGCTCAGAAATATTGCTCATTGCTCTCAGATAAACACTGTCCTTATGTGTAATGCTGGTCTTAGTCACTGAAACGGTAAGGAGAACAAGGGGAAACAAGGCAAATTTAGGAGATATTATAAAGCAAAACATTAAAAAAAAGAGGAGAGAACTGCAGGGGAAACATAAGAGGACAATAATTTATAATGAGAGCTAATTTGGCATAAGTGGTTAAGGCAGCAGGCTAGAAATCATGAGATGATGAATTCTAATTCTGACTTAGGCATGAAGCCAGTTGGGTGACCTTGAGCCAGTCATTTTTTCTGAGCCCTAGGAAGGAAACAATGGCATACCACTTTCTCAAACCTGGTAAAAAAAAAACTGCAGGGACTTGTCCAGGCAATCATCAGGACTCAAGACTGACGTGAAGGCAACCCAAAAAGGAGCCTGTATTAGGCTGTAGTAAGTTAATATACAGAAAGTTATTATAAACTCTACGGATTCGTGGAACTTTTTAAAAAGAAAATGATGTTAAACTAGTTATCAGAAAAAGTATAATTAGTTACAACATTATTGCAAAATAGTATACCTCTTTAATAATAATGATAATACCATGAAAAAATATATAATTGGAACAACTTTTAAGAATTTGACCGAATTATTTGAAAACCTTCTATTTTGTTTCTTTGCTGGAAAGCATGCAAATGTTGACTACTACCGTATTTAAATATGTTTCTACAAATCACCAACATATTACTTCTCCTTCAGTTTTATATGTTTTAGCTAGTCTCCATACCAACTCTACAATATTTAAATTTTGATCGTTTCTTAACATAGGATAAAAATAACATTTTAATACCTAGCAACCCAGAATTCTGTTAACAATCCTGTTGGTTTCAGCATAAAATGTGACAGCCCAATGAGAGTAACCAATACTTAAAGATTTATTAACTTCATTTTAAGGTCATAAGCAATGGATTTAAAATTCTTTAAAGTGATCATCTACTGGTTTATCAGGATAGGACATTCAAGATCATAATTCCAGAGATCATGTAAGTAACTAATATCAATTTCAATTCATTACATCATCTTCAATTTCTTTAAACAAGTAAAGTTACTAATTTTGAAGCAAGGGTTAATTCTTCCCAAAGCGTCCACCACTGTGGAATTTCAGAAGCAGTGACAACATGTGGATCAAATAATTCAAACAGCAAATGCTTAAGTTGAATAAACTCCCAAGAAGCACCATAAGATAAGTCTGCATTGTTTTTAAAAAAAGACTTTCTCAGAATTGAGTTGATCCAACATAATAATGTTGAGAAAGGTCTAGTTTACTGAAGAAAAAAAGGAAAAAGTATAGACACTGTTTTTAAATTGGGAACTTAATTTTCATAACTGTGCCACCCTGATTGTCTATTTCTGGACAAGGACTGATTTCATTTTTTTTATCCTGATTGCTGTATTTGTAAATTGTTCCTCCTAATTTCTGCTTTCTTTTTGTTTGTTATCTGTCTGCACTGAAGTGTTTGCTTTTTGATGACCTGTTAGATTATGCAAAATCTTCTACTGCAGGCTGAAAATTAATGGTCTTTGATCATTGCTCCAGCAAGCTGTGTATTAATAATCCCCAGCATGAATGTAGCTGATTTTCAATAAGCATCCTATATATCTTTTAAAAAAATGTAAGGTGGACTTTTGTACATAGTTCCAATTATAGAAGGAGGTAGTGGTTAAACTCACATATTGTGTACAGCCAAAATATGGTTTATTGGGTTTTGATATAGCATGTTATAAAATACGCTATATGGCCTATTTATAGGCCATTGTGACTTATAAATTATTTATTTATAATAAACAATAGCTGAGATTTATTCAGTGCAACGTGCTTAAATAAATCATGGCTTAATGAAATGAATCAAGGCAAAGTTTTGTCTAAGGCCATATCATTTTGCCCAAAACCTTAATCACATTTATGTACTAATATGCTTAAAATAATTTTGTTGGTCTTAATTCTAAAATAACTCATTTAAACTAGTGTAGGTTTTATATAAAACTAGTGTAGCAGGAACAGAATAAGATTTAAACCCCATTTATTTCATTGGGTTTAAGGTTATCTAATTCTAATCTACTTTCTAGCAAACCAGTCTGACTGATTGCAGTCCCGTGGGAAAGCCAGCCCAAATTTTGGGAGATTTCCTGGACTCATTGGGTCTTACTGAAACAAGCTATAGCTGCTACATCAGATGTGGCCATTTTTGGAACAGGATATACTGGGAACTGTCACTCATGTCCTCATCATCTCACAACTGGATTATAGTTTTGTAATGTGCTTTATTCAGGCTGCATTGCCTTTGAAAGTTACTTAAAAACTGAATGGTCCAAATGCAGAGGGACCGATCACAGTTCAGCCACTTTATGCCATTTAATAAGAGCTGCCTAAATTTCAGATACAATTCAAAGTCCTCATTATTATTTATAGATCTCTTAATGTCTTGGAGCAGGCCACGTCCACCCCGTCCCCGCAAGGGCAAAACAAATCCCGATACGTCACGATACGGCCCACGATGCGATTGGGTTTGACACCCCTCTCTTGGGGCATCAATTTTTATGGACCATTTTCTTAAAGGAGACTCTTTCCACCGTATACATTCAAGTCAGAAAGATATGCTTATGTTCCTTCTGTCCAAAGTTTTGGGTGACATCAGCAGAAAAATTTTCTTCATGCCTGCTCAATCCTTCAGTGTTCCCTTCTTCCCCAAATCAGAATAGCCCCTCCCTCAATTGACAACAATTATGGCAAGAAAGGTCGTAAAATGGGACAAAATTCACTTAACAACTGTTTCGCTTAGCAACAGAAATGTTTGGCTCAATTGTGGTCTTACGTCAAGGACTACCTGTGTCGCTTTTTACTTATGCATAAATAAAGATATATTAATCTACCTTACCAGCTCAGATCCTATTCTGGCGAAGGGCATTCCAGGCTAAGGACTTTGTCATTGTTTACAGCTAACAATTTGGAGGGGGCACTATCTATTTCACTTTGGCTCCATGATGATATCAAAGGCTTTCCAAGTACGAAAAATGTGGGCATGTATGAAATTTATCTTTTTTCCAAGCATGACATGGTGAAGAGTGGAAGCGGTAATTTGATGTAAGATAAATAGTAAATAATGATCAGAAGCATAGGACACAATGCAAAAGGACCGAGCAAAGAGGAAATTGATCCAAATAAGCAGAATATATATAAAAAAACAAGAACATTGGCAGGCTAAACCACACAGGACATATATAGATATAGATATTCATTTCTTGTAGCTCATATATAAATGTTGAGGAAAATCAGTGATATGTACCTGAATCTGAACAGGACTTAAGTTCAACTGATCGTAGTTCAGTTCTTAGATGGACTCTTAATAGTACTTTTTACTTAATAGTACTTTTAATTTTTGTCCAATATTGAACAAAACATACAACATTAACAATATCTGATTGGAAACCCAAACCTGGAAGATATGCAGCAATGGCAAAATTGACAGCATACATCCAGAAGAAAAGTTATACTAAATATAAGGCAGAATGAAAAAAACAAAACAAAAAACCACAATCAGTGACAACATGGTTTCTAAGACAGTCTAAGTGTTTGTGAATACCGCAAATTAGCTGGAATATAAAGAAAGAGGACATTATTATTTTTTCAAGGTTGCTTTTTATTTTTTATTTTTTGTTTTTTTTCTTTAATATTCATAAACAAAAATAAATAGTATTATAATTTATTATGAAAACCAGTTTTGTGCATTGGTTAAGGCATCAGACTAGAAATTAGGAGACTGGGAATTTTATCCCCCTTTAGGCATTATATTTTTTAAAACAGTTAGAAAATACAGCACGGTAGATCCAAATCATTACTTGCAAGAGGCAAAGAATATGATAGTTGCTTTTCACTTAAAAACATCAACTGAAATGACCATTAAATTTTAGTTCAGTCCTTATGCTGGGACAACATTTAGTGCCTCATAGAAAAATAGCTCAGTAGTTCAGAGACTGCACAGCAAGCTTAAAAGTACCTTTAACTGTGTTTTTTTAATCTTATTGCTGTCTCTCAGGATCAATTTTACCAAATTATAGGGTCTATCTTGGTAGCAGCTTTTAGAAGTACAGTCTCTTCATTTTATTCTAAAACTCTTTGAGATGACACCATTCAACATCTATTTCAGTTATATTCGTTAAGATTTTCTTGAATTTTCAGGCTAACCTTAGTTGGTTTGTTGATTGGATGGCTAATTAGTAGCTATTAAAAACTCAGCCAGGAGTTGGTAGCAAAAATAATAATGTAGAAGCATTAATAAGGCATACTTATTCATAATACAATACATTCCAACTCAAGTATCATGTACAGGCCTTTTTGTTTTTGATCCTTATACCACCACTTTGGTGGAAATTTTGAAATGCTATGACTGATTGGTAATCAATTGTGCAATTGACCCATACTTACATATTTACAAAATGCAAACTAATGCACATCTAAGATTACATAGCGTGGAAAGAATAGCTGCTTAATTGAACATGAATTGCCCTTTAAACACACTAAATCAGAGTTATCAGATTTTCTCTGCTGTTGTCAACTTGGCAAGATGTGTATCAAAAATTCCAGTTCTAAATCTAAACAAAGTAGCACAAGATGCTTTACACCATATGAAGAACTCAATCCATGAGTAATTTATTATCTTAATTAACTTCTAAAGAATTAAGCTTGGAAAATTGTTTATAAGACTTGCAAGTGATGAATTCATTTATATAGTTCATAACAAGCTTTATATAAATTTCTGTCCTGTTGCAGATTGTGTTGTTAGATTGGGTAATTGTAATATACTGTGTTCTGCTAACAAAAACTGATATGATAGAAACTGCTGTGATGACTAGGACCACAATGGAAAAATATTTTAGTCTTTGAAAACCCAAAACATTTTTAAACATTAATAGTAGCTTCAATATCAGAAGCTGATTCAAGAAATGGAAAATTATGCAACTGTATTTCAAACTTGCAGCTGGGTTGAATCAGTGGTATTCATAATAGCCTTTTAGGAACATGAGACATTTCATGGTCAGATAGATGAAAAACTCTTATTTAAAAAAAAAATGTGACTAGCTCCTGGTCCAGATTCTGAACGATTTGGAGAAAAAAACTGTAGAGGACTATGGAGATAACTTTTAAGAAGGTATGCAACATTTACAAAAACATCAGCATTGGCTGGAGAGCCAGAAGAGGGTGAGGAAGAAATTTATTTGGTATAAGAGGAAGACAGAGAGAAACAGACTTTCAAAATTATCTTATTGTATCCTATAATAGTATATAAAGTTCTTGTAGGATCTGTTCCTGACTTAACTTCCTTGAAGAACTGAAGAAAACTTAGCCAGCTGTCAAGCTGGTCAAGTTTTCTATAAACAGAGAAATTCGACAACTATTGTAGATGACCTAATACTGAGAATCAGTTAGGACAGTGATGTCCCAATCGATAATCAATTAATCTAATCTATATTAATAATGTGAGAATCTTATCTAGAAATAATTTGGCAAATGTGATAGAAACTTACTACCTTCCAATTTCACCTGATTCTGAATAGTTACAATGATTACAACTAGCTGAGTGCAAAGAGAGCAGAAGGACCATTTGGTCAGGAACCCTCAACTCAAAAGGGTCCTCCAATTTAGACACTTGGCCATCAATTTTGTTTGTTTAAAAACTGCTCCAATTGTGGTCATTTCGGGATGTGCGCCCAGTCTTATTTTCATATAGTTATTTTATTTATTTATTTACTTATTTATTTCATTTATTTGCTACCCATCTTGGAGTTCAAGGCAACTCTATTTTTTTTTATATACATTATGACTAGGACTTCACAAGAAAGATATAGGCTACCTTCTCTGGATTTTGAAAGAAGCTGAACAGAATTTAAGAACTTGGAGACATTTCTAAAGGATTTCATCAAGTATTAGATTCTTTAAAGCAGAAGTGGGCCGAAGAGAAATGACAGTCTCTTAATCTATCCCTGAGAGATCTGCAGTGGATTAACAAGCAACAACAAGCTGCAACAGTGACAAGAATGCTACTTTTCTACCTAAATTAGGCTGTGGAAATGAAGAAGGCTTGTGATACTCCTAACAGGTTTATAACAGTTGAAGTCAGTACTTTGGTTACATACGCATGTCCCAAATTATGGGATATACCTAACTGCCTTTGTACCATTTGCATAAATTTAATTATTGAATAAAACCATTTTTTTCTATTCACAAAATAGACAACTATAGTCAGACGAAAGCAGGATGGATTTGAGCAAATTATTGTTGTGAAATAGCTCGCTTGCCAGTTTTTGCCAGGCTGCAGGGTTTGACTTTGTTAATCACGTTCTGAAAATTTCATTTTGTTAATCTCTTATGAGATTGTTCTCTCTCCCAAGAATGGGAGGAAGGGATAAAACCATTAGACACACACCTTTCTCTATACAGTCAGGAGGTTGCATTACTGAAATGATTTTACTTTTTCATTTTACCTTAAAAATATCACATAGAGTGTGAGAAATCTTTCTGTCTCACACTCCCAGATTAGGGGCAAGACATTAGGTGAGGTGCCCCAAAGATGATGTATAGTGGCAGTAAGAATGCCTATCTGCCCCTCCCCCATACAGGGGAGGGGCCCTGGAGTGAAGACCCAGAAGGTTTCTGGGTGAAGGCAGGTGTCAACGCTGCAAATACTGTATATTCCTGCTTTGACAATATGCAGAACTATCTGGTATTTTTATAGTTAAACCAGGCAACAGGGAAAAAGGGAGGAGAATAAGGATAGCCCGGGAAAAAGAAACCGGAAGTAAATCACATCTTCCAAGTTGATTGGAAGATGTGAACCATGACCCCAAAATAAGGTTGGGGGAAATGCTTAGAATGTATATGCGTAACGGAAGAGAAGCCAGACCTAAGCATTTCCACCATGCTGTACTGACGTCTCTGTAACCTTAATAAATGCTTTTAGGAAAAAATATGCCTGAAAGTCCTTTTAAGTGTTTCGTTAATCAGACACATGACAGCAGGAGATGTGAAATCTCCAGCTTTCTACATGTTGGATTAGCTGTTTTCTACATCCTATAATGCCCCCCCCCTAAATCTAAGCAAGGTAAAAGTAACTAAGTTTACATAGGCTTTAAATGTAAGCCAGAATTTCTCAGGGAAGAGATACCAATTGTGTCAAGAATAAACTATTTTCCAACTTCAAGGCCAAGAGGTACACTAAATTTACTGAAAGTTTTTACTTAGGTTGATGTACCTACACTGAAAACTGTATAAAAGTATAGTTATCTGAGACTTGTATACCAAGAACTTTTCAAGTAACTAGATAAATTACATATATTTTCTTAAAAATAATTACATAATACATTTCTAGAAACAATACTAAGTCTTAGTTTTAGTAAAAAGTGCTTACAATAGTTCTTGCACTTTGCTGAATTATTTCAAAGCAATTATTTGTTTATTTATTGGAGGAGGCATCCTGGGACATATTGCAATGTTGGGGTATCTTCTACCTGAAAATCTTGATGAGATGTGCCTTATATCATTGAAATAGTGAAATTTTAAAATGTGTAAGATTATTTACTGCATTATTTCACCAAAAATGCTCTTTCTCTCTTTTCATTTCTGTTCTTTCTTTTTTCTTCTCTGTTATCTGATTTTCAGCAAAGACCAATCAAGCAATCTTTGAGCTCTTCACTGTGCAGAGAATCTCACTGGAAGTGTCTCCTTCTCTCAATTCTGATATATAGTTGCCTGGGGGCTGTAGCTTGGTGCCAACTCACACAAGTCACTAAGCTCAGTTTTGATAGTTCTTTCAAAGGCAAGTCTATGATTTACCATGACAGTCCTTGTTCGGATGGCTATGTGTATATTCCATTAGCGTTCCTTGTTATTCTTTATGTGGTTTACTTGGTGGAATGTTGGCACTGCCGTACCAAAAGTGAACTTCAATACAAAGCTGATGTGGAAAGTGTCTATGACCGAATTGCCAGAATGAAACAGGCCACACCATGTATATGGTGGAAAGCCATAAGCTACCACTTTGTCCGACGGACAAGGCAAGTGACTCGGTACCGCAATGGTGACGCTTATACAACAACTCAGGTTTACCATGAGAGAGTCAACACCCATGTGGCTGAGGCAGAGTTTGACTACTCCCACTGTGGATTCAAAGACATATCTAAAGAACTCATGGGCCTGGAATGGTATTCCACCACAAGGCTAAAGTTCACGAAATGTTTCAGCTTTGCCAACAGGGAATCTGAGAATTCTTACTTAGCACAGAGAGCTCATTTCTTCACAGAAATAGAAGGGCTGGATGATTACATGGAGATCAGAGAAGGCATGAAACTCAAAAATATAGACTTCAAAGAAGTCATGATGGCTTATGGAGACCCAGGGCATCTTCCTTGGTATACATCCCACTATGCTTTCTGGGTGGCTGCTTTGATGATGATTTCATGGCCACTGAGAGTCTTCATAGAATATCAGACTGCACACGTACACTACCATGTGGAGAAACTTGTTGGGATGGAGTACAGCGTGCCCCCTGTGGCAGAGGAGCCCCTCTATAGATACCGAATCCCCAGGGTAAGCAGTCAGGACAGTACTGAGCTTGAGTGGAACATCTGCACCAATCGCCAGCTGATTCCCAGCTATTCCGAGGCCATGCTCATGGACCTGACCCATTCTTCCATATGCAACAGTTACTCCATTTGCAGGTACAACGAAATCACTCGTGGCTGTGATACTTGCCATCATGCCTCCAGTACCTCCTCTATCTTTTCTCGCCACGATGGAAGTGCAAACTCACAGCTCTCGCTGAACACTAGCCGCTTCTCCTTATGCCAGCTTCATGGCTCTCACAGGACAGGACTCTGGAGAAGTCACAGCAGCAGCATCACTGACCGCGGTTGCCAGGATGACCAGTGCTGCTCCCACTCTAGCCAACTGGTTATCAATGAAAACCCACCCACTTACCATGAAGCTCGTTTTTTCCCAGTACTAATTGTGCATAGGTCAGAGGGTCAGGAAAGGAGGAACTTCTGTCTTCGCCGTGCTTCCTGCCTGGAGACCTCACTCTGACTTTCTGCTAGGAGAGTTTTAAGGGCAACTACTTGTTTGCCAGTAACAGCAATACATACAGCATAAACTCATTAATGTCTCAATTGTCCATTTCTCCAAAAAAAGAGACTTATTCATCTAGAAATCTAAGAAACAGTCAACTCTGAATCAAAGAGTCAATAAAGCCTGCAGGTTAATTAGGAGGTTATCATGATATGATTGCTTCTTCAGGGATTTTTACAGTTTATAGGGTTATCTCCAGTTAATCTAAAGCTCATGGCTAGGATAAGAGAAATTTCTAAGACCATCCTGTGAACTTTATTGAATTTACTGAAAAGCTCCATAAACCTCAACTCCTACGCCATACTTAATCTAGTTCCTATATATGCTACATGGCGGTAAGATCAGATTCCTGATTTTATTATCTAATTTTTAAATAAAAATATTGTGTGTGATTCAGAAGACACAATAAAAATGATTATCCCTGAAATCATCCCATACCTTTTCTATGCTATTTGCTTCATTTCACTTTTCTTCTAAGACCTCTCTCTCTCTCTCTCTCTCTCTCTCTCTCTCTCTCTCTCTCTCTCTCTCTCTCTCTCCAAACAAATAGAAACACACTTCGCTTCCTCTTCTACTTCAAATTTAAACTATTAAAGAAATATGTGCAAAGACCCTATCTTAAATCCAGGTGGTAGCAATCTATAGCACAAAGCTAGCTAAGTGACTTTGGGCCAATTACAGGTAATCCTCAACTTATGATTACAATTGAGCCCAAATTCTGTTGCTAAGTGAGACATTTGTTAAGTGAATGTTGTCCCATTTTGATTTTTCTCATCACAGTTGTTAAGGGAATCACTGCAGTTAAGTTAGTAACGCAGTTGTTAAGTGAATCTAGTTTCCCCAATGATTTTGCTTGTCAGAAGGTTGCAAAAGGGACGGTCGCACATGACCCCGGGACACTGCAACTGTCATAAACATGAGTCAGTTGCCAAATGTCTGAATTTTGATCATGTGACCATGAGGATGCCCTAAGTGTGAAAAACTATCCATCAATTTTTTTCCAGAGTTGTTGCAACTTCAAAAGGTCACTAAAGAAACAGTTGTAAGTCAAGGACTATACTTTCTCTCAGCCCTAGAAAAGAGGCAATAGCAAACCTCTTCTGGCAACTTGTGCCAAGAGAACTGGAGGGACTTCTCCAGGCAGTCTGAAAATCGGAGACGAATGAAAGGGGGGGGGGGGAGTTAGGTTCATGAATATTTACATATTTACAAACGTGTGTGTGTGTGTGTGTGTGTGTGAGAGAGAGAGAGAGAGAGAGAGATCTTAAGAGAAGTTCTTAGAAGAGATGTCACTTCCCACCCCACCCCATGCTCATAACAAGTGGTTTACTTTAGAAGTCAACAATCTAATCCTCTCCAGATGTTGGTTTTTTTTGATAACATCTATTGACAGCACAGTCAGTGATAAAGGATTCTGGAAGTTCAATTATTAAAATATTAGAAAGTCACTAGATGCTTATGTCTAGCTTTTACCAACCTGATGTCCAGCAGATATATGTACTATTATAAGAATTCTATTCCAACACAGTGCACCAGATTGTGTAGAATACTATCTCAGTATCATGATTGAATAGCACATCTAATTTAATTCTTCTCGTTTCTCCAAAGTCTGAAATACAGGGGGGGGGGATAGGAAAATACCTTATTTTCTATTTCCAATATGCAAGGAAAAGAGGCAAAACATGTGATCTGAGAGATTTAACAAGATCTTTCCCGGGTTCATCACAGATGTATCTGCCATGTCTCACTGTCTAATATTCTCTTCATTCGTCTCCTTCTCTTACCAAAATGTGCTTGACTTTCATTGACACCCCCCCCCAAATAGTTCCTTACCCCCTTTCTTCAGTTCCTTATCTTCCCTCTGTTGGCTTTCCTTTTGGCCAATTTTTCAAGGTGAGTCCAAGTATCTATCTCATTTTTTTTTTTTTTGCAATATACTGTAATCTCCTGGTGCTGATGAAGTATATTTCTCTCCCACACAGCTTTAACAGGGCATCTTTCCAGAGAGAGGTAACTAGCATGCCTCAGCACCATTGGCTAAAGCAGTGATTTGCACTGCTGCACATCCAGTCCTGTGCTTTTCATAAAGAGCAGTCCGAAATGAATATTTTTTACAATACATGCCAATTATTTGCTTAACATGCAAAGGAGCTTGAGAAAATATAAGGTTCTATTAAAATAGGCTGGAACAGAATGGCAGAACAAAAGAGGCATTTTTTGTTTCTGCGCTGGGAGTCTGTTTTTATGTTTTTAATATATTTCTACTGAGCAAAATGATTCTCTGGTCTGTTCACAAGTTCTTAAAAGTCTGTACATCTTGCAGGTAGCCTTAACAACCAAGGCATTCACCTTCCTCCCTTTCTCCTCAGGTAAAATTATACTTTCAGTAGCTCCACATCAGCAGTCTGTGGGCACGCAAATACATACACGCACACATACGCACACATATTGAAGAAATCTTCAGAAGGAATACGGGTGTGGGCTGTATGTGTACATGATTCCTGAATTGCAACAGACTGCCAAACTGTATTATTATCCTTATAAACACCAATGCATATGCCACTGTAAAGAAAATAAATTATTAACAACGTTGAATTAGAACAATCTTCTTCAGTCCCTCAGAGGTATTGGCTGTTAGCCATCATGCTGACAAAAACATGGAATCTGTGGTCTAATGATCTAAGAATGAAGAATGCATGAGTTAGGGACTAAGACTACACTGCCCTTTATTTAGTCATATGAGAGGTCTTTGGTGCTCTCTGAGCTTGCTTGCTTTCTTGCAGACATCAGCACTGATGATGTTACCAATTAAGGTAATGAAACATCTGCAAGAAAACAAGCCAGCTCAGAGAGACCAAGGACCCCTCATTTCAACCCTGAGCTACAAATATTCTCCCTTATTTAGTCATTGTTGTTGTTGTTAATTGCGAAGTCGTGTCCGACCCATCGCGACCCCATGGACTTTTAGTACTGTCCATGGGGTTTTCATGGCAAAGATACTGTAGTGGTTTGCCATTTCCTTCTCCAGTGGATCACATTTTGTCAGAACTCTCTACTATGACCTGTCCGTCTTGGGTGGCCCTGCATGGCATAGCTCATAGCTTCATTGAGTTACGCAAGCCCCTTCGCCACAACAAGGCAGTTATCCATAAAGGGGTTATTTAGTCATATGTTGAAATATATGTGAATACATAGATGCCTTACGCAGGTAGCAACATTTTTTCCGACTTATGAAGCTAAGCAGAATCAGGTCTCTTTAATATTTGGATAGGAGACTACACAGGATCTCAAGGCTGTAGTTTTCATTGGGAAGTGAAATAATATTCTAGAAAAAAGGCAGTAGCAAAGCAGCATTGCCAGCATTGCCCAAAAAAATCCCTGCATGAACATGCCTATGAAATTATTTAAGTCAACTCTCAGCCTTTATTATACACAGACATCTGGCATCTGCATACTGTAATTGTTTCTGATGGCACTGACTGTTTACTACCTGAAATATAAATATTTTATAAATCTTAATGTCTACATTTCATTATCAGCTATACAGAAATTAATTTCCACTATGCGTATTGACTGGATGTAAAAGAAGATCACTGCTTTTAGCAGAGAATATCTTTTTAACTTTCTTGCTTTACTGATAATTAAATGGGTAGAAATGTTTTGCTGTTGCTGTTCAGTTATAAAACTGGTGCTCCTAATGGGCTTCTAATGTGTTGTGTGTTTTACATTTACATACAGTATATAACTATGATGTGCCCATTTTTTTCTCATGAATCTGCCACTCAACACAAATGCATGGAAGAGAGATGCTTTGAGATCCACGGTAAAGCCTCTTTTCCATTGTATGCCCCAAAATTGCAGTCCTTTCCTAAAGCAAAATGGTGAGGGGGACAATACTGGACCCCAGAACTGACAAATAGCATTAAATCAATGCATTTTTCAAGACTTCAGATATACTTCAGAAACTTAGCAATATGATTTTATCTCTATTTTTTTTAAAAAAATAAATTAAATGACTTAACATCTTTATTATTCACCAGCCCCATTCAAGACTACATGAAGGCAGTGATGTTGTGCAGAGGCACTCACAGCAACTGTCATACTGGAAAACACAACCAGGCAAGCAAAGTCCTGCTCCTCTTTATATGCATGCAAAACACATTAAAAAGAGGGTAGGGCTTTGATCTCCCAGTCACATCCATAATTTTCAAGCCAGTGCCCATTGCTGCTGATCCCTGTGGGGTTATGCTAAATGACCTACATTTGCTGCCATCTAGTAGTCAGTCTGAATTTACCTAACAAAAGCACAATTGAATTCAGTGGAACGTTATCATGTTGCCTTAACGATCTTCATTCCGTTTAAAATCCTAAGAGATTCATATATGAGAACTGTAATTTTGGTTCCTGACTATAGTCCATCCACCCACCATGTCATTCCTTACTATCTTTACAGCCGGGCTCAGAAAAATGTGTGGGCAGCTCTAATCTAATCAGCTCATGGAAAGCAGAACCCGGAAGCCGAGAAATGCTACACTCTGAGGTACACTACATGCTGCAGCAGATACAGAGCTATTTACCAAACACAAGTGAATTACCCAATTCCTAGAATGTGTAAATCTGTCATGTGACAATAATACAAAGGGTAGAACATCGAAGCCGCAGTCACTAACCTTAGAGCAAGCTGTATTCATAGCATCAACAGAAAGCTTATGAATTCTTCAGAACTATCTATCTACCATTCTGAAATGCTGTGATGTAGGTGTGCTCAGAGCTTCCTCTAAGTTCTATCAATGGATAAAGAGATTCTGGTTAAACAAACAACATAAAATCAGCATTGTGTGCCATGCCTTTATGGAACACACAGAGCTAACCTTCATTCTACTTCTTAGGAAAAGTATGAGAAGCCCTAGGATACTCAGCTCTCCAAACAAGGTAAATTGAATCAAACTTTCCTATGCAAGAAATGACAATCAGGTGTAAGTTTGAGGGGCACACTTCCCTAAAAAATGCACACAAATATTGATTGCCGTCAGCAGAGTCTGTTATTCGTGACACAGTTTTATGGATGTGAATTGAAAAAAGATTCCAGTAGATCAAGATATTCATAAGGCTAGAAAAGGCTACAAAATCATTGCCAAAAAGAATACATAGTCAGGCAAATAGTGAACAGTACACAAATGGAGAAAATACAATATTGCTGTGCGTTTTCCATTAGAGCAGGGCTTTTCAACCAGTGGTACGGGTACCACCTGTGGTACATTGGCACCTGGCAGGTGGTACGCGACCATCCTAGAAAAGTGGTAGCGGGGGAAGGGAATGAGTTGAACCGGTGGCAGCACCGCACAAGCCTGAGCGAGAGATGGCTGGAGCTTCAGGGCTCAGCGGAAGCGCCAGGATCAGTGCTGCTTTCCAGCTGATCGGTGCTTCTTCGGGACTGTCGGCTCAGTGGAAATGCCAGGATCAGCGCCAGGCTCCAGTTGGAGCTTGGTGCTGATCCTGGTGCTTCTGCTGAGCCCTGAAGAAGCACCAATCAGCTGGAAAGCAGCACTGATCTTGGCGCTTCTGCTGAGCCCAGAAGAAGCGCCGATCAGCTGGAATGTTGCAGCATCTCCAGGGTCTTGTGATTTACATTCAGATGCTTGACAACTGATTCATATTTATGATGGTCACAGTGTCCCAGGGTCATGTGAAGTGACCAAAACCTGCTGCAACCACCCAGCAGATGGGGGGAATAAAAACCAAACACCCCCCCACCCCGCCCCCACTGCCAATCCCCAACAGAAATGCTCACAACAATGAAAACCTTGAACAGGAGGAAGAGCGCCGCTGGATGGGCAGGTAGGTGTCTTGCTCGGCTATGGCTTGGGGGGCACTTTTTCAGTGCCATTGTAACTTCAAACAGTCATTAAACGAACTGTTGTAAGTCGAGGACTACCTGTACTTTATCACTTTTTTCCTTTTTTGGGGGGGGGGGTCATCAAGTTTTTGAAACCTTGCTAGGCAACTGGTGGTACTCGGATATCCTAAAAGTGGTACAATGGGTGAAAAGGTTGAAAAGCCCTGCATTAGAGGCTGCCCAACAAAATCCCCACAAGAGTGAGGCACGCAATACTTTGGGAGGTTGCTGTCAGCCTTCTACATAAGAATAAGAAACCAAGTCAATAATATAACTGCAGTTTGAGACATGGGTGACCTTGGGGATACCACAAGAGGTATCATGGCGCAAGACTAAGCTGTTCCCACTGAACTTATGGAGTGTCAGCCTCAGGGGTCAACTAACGCTGATCAAACACAGGCACCATAAAACAGCTTCAGTAGTTACATAATGAAGCATGCCCCCCCCATACCCTCAGACTCAGCAAGCAGAGCTGAGAACAGAACAAAGACATTCAATGAGGGTCCCTGCCAAGCAAGGAGAGACTAACTTAATTGAAGGTGCAGCCTGATTTAAGAGGCAGATTTGACCTATGTTTCTACATTGGAAATAACTGTCTAACCTCCTGCTGTAGTGTGTCATTCCTGTGAATTCTACTTGTAAAACTGTCCTTTGGACTGACTGACAAACCTGATCTGGCTCTCTGAACTTCAAACTGTATTTTAAATGCTCTTCTGGGTATTCCTGTTGAAAGCGCAAACTATGGAATCTGAGCTTGAGTGTTTGTAGGTGTTTCATTACCCATCTCAGCAACACTCCACAGTTCGACCCTGAAGCACATATATATATTCTCTTCTATTGGAAAGTGAAACTACTGAGGGAAGTTTTCTCTCCAAGAGACTTTGTTGATTTACTTTCCTTTCCTTGTCTGCAGTTATCTGCTCACCTTTAAGGAAGCTACTATTCTCACCTAGCAATTGGATGTGAGGAGGGGAGCAGCATATCTGCAAAGACCCACCCGTAATGGCAAAAATTCAGCAGGCCATTCTTGCATTCCCTAATGTCAGTGCTGAGGGCATCACCAAAAAAACCAACCAACCAACCAACCAAACAAACAAAACCCACCTTTATTAAGGGGTCTTCTCTTAATTAAATGAGATATTGTGTCTGAACAAGTCAAAGGCTCACTTAATTAGAGTGGCAGAGCCAATTCCATGTTTTAGGGAATCCATGGCAGACCAACCCTAATATTAGCAGAGATTACCTAATCTCCTAATTTGGGAGAAGTTGAGTCAGGGTGGGGTGGAAAGTGTTGCAAAGTATCATTTAATTTAAGTGCGAAATCATTGTGGGCCAGCCCTGATGGGATGAACTGCCTCCTGTATAGTCATAGAGCAGTGATACCTGCAAATATCATTGCTGTTCAGCTGTGTTTCAAATAATTGTAACCTCTTACCATGCTCTAGAATTACATAGCAGAAGGGACACTAAAAATTAAAATGCTACAAAGAGATATTACTTAAGGGGGTTGCAAGATTGTAGATGGCCCTGTCAGCATGCCTTGCCAGCTGCCCAAGAATTCAAGATGTTGATAAGAGTCATCTGGATAGAACAACATGCTTCAAGCAAGATCTATTGGAAGAATTTACATAATTTTAAGATGTTGCTACATCAAAAGGAATTTATGCTAAAACTAAATCCCTGGTAAGAGTTGTCATGCAATGTTGTTACACAACATGCACAAACAGTGCAGAGGTTAAGGTGTTGGCCTAGAAATCAGGAGAGTGTGAATTCTAGACCCGCCTATGGCTTGAAAAACTGGCTGGGTGACTTTGGACCAGTTACCCTCTCAGATGAACTCACAGGGTGGGGGCTATGGGGAAAATAGGAGGAAGAAGAAGTATTGGTATGTTTGCCACCTTGAGTTGTATATGAAAAAAGGAGAGTAAATAGAATCTTAAGAGACTAAATAAATAATTCCACTGTTGAAATCAGAAGGGTAGAACAGAATAGCTACTTACTGAGATCACTGCATTTGTCATTCTTATTTGAAGCTTATTTCATCAGCTTATTCCTGATTTTTCTTCACTCCCTTTTCTCCTTCTTTGACCTTTGAAAATTTCTCTGTATCTGAAGAAGGTACCAAAGTTTACTTAGACCACATAAAGAATATTCTGTTATCCTTTGCAAGAGCTCCAAGCCATGCTGGCTAACCTTAGGACAGTATTTCTCAACTTGAAGATGTGTGGACTTCAACTCCCAGAATTCTCCAGCTAGCCAACTTCAAAACAATTCAGTTTCAAGCAAGCACATCTGCAAGTTGTCAAGGTTGAGAAACATTGCCTTAGGAAATTTATTGGGCAACAAAGCAGAACAGAGGTTCTGACTTCCTTCAAGGGAGGACAGCAGGTGGAGAACAGGTCTTGTAGTACCAGTTGCCAGCAGCAAAAGACCTTTGGGGCTTTTGCTATTGATTGTCTATCTCACAAATGGGATAGGTCACCTTGCAACAAAGGAGTTATTCTCTGCAACTGCTTTCCCCCATTTAAGTTTGCCACTGGCAAATTTGCAGAGGGGTGTTTTAAATGGGTCTAGCACTCCAGGATATGACTGCTGGAGTAGTGCTTAAAGTACTTCTGCAGCTTAGCTGCTGCAATGCCTAAAGTGGAAGCTGGGACTTTCTCTACATGTATCCACAGGTCTACTGGAAGCCTGCTGGACACGTATCAAGAACACTGCTGTAATTTTGGCAACTGCAGTGAAGCTCTGAAAAGGTTGGGTGACTATACAGGGGTGCCGGCTGCTTTCTCCACGGTTCAGCTGCCCCCTTATGGCTTCAGTGCTACGTGACTATAAAAGCCCCTTTACAACTTAAGCACTGAGGGTGGACATAGCACCTTGCTGCGGGGGGGGGGGGGATATCCCTGCAAGTGACCTTCCTATGGAAAAGCAAACCTTCTGTGGAAGGAAAGGAGAACCAGAATCAAAAGCCCCACTTCCCTTCCTTCTCACTCTGCTTTTCCTGCCAACCATAGCTTGACCAGGCAAATTGGAGAGATGGGTTTGGAGCATATCGAGAGAGCTCTGATTCTCCTGCTGTCAAAGGGCAAATGGTAATCAGACACCCAGGACTAGGAGGGTGGCACACCCATAAACATCAGCTAACCAACAACAGTGAGGCAGGTCCACGCCCTGAATTGAAAGACTGACTGTTCAGTGTGGTTTACGGTGGCAGAAGCTGGCACATTTTTGAAGTGGAACAAAGATGAACAGAGGCCACCTATGCAGGAGTGGCTTGAAGATGCTGCTGCCCAATTCACATTCTCAACAAATGTGTAAGGCAGGAGAAGCAGGTGGTTCCTTATATTGAGAAACACTCTTTAGCAAGCACAGAAAAGGCTCCTTAAGGATGACTGTGCAGGTTATAGTGACGTCACAAAACCTACATTTTAAGGCTATATATCAAGGTTTCTTGCTGTGCAATTGTTCAGTCATTTCCGTCTCTTTGTGTCAGGACTGATTGTTGTAACTGAGTTCTTCTAAGCTCCTGCTTGTGTCATCAGTGACAGCATCTAGCTACCTTGACTTCTGTCAGCCTCTTTTTCAATTGCCCTTGAGTTTTTCCCAGGCATCAAATTCTTCACATTATGAATCCAAAATACTTAAGCTATAGCATTATTGCTTCTAGGAAACAGTCTAATTTTACTTTCCTACTAGACTCCTGTGCTGATTTAACCAGTTTAGTTTTGTGTCTTTATTACTTATGTTATGTTCCCTTGTACTTTTATCTGTTTTCTTTGAACTACCCAGAGAGCTCCAGGGACTAGATATATAACAAAGAAATGCAGCTAGGTGGTATTTCTTCTACTGTTTAAATACACACTGAGGGGGGAAAATCATGAAAATACTTTTTGTACATTTTTTCATTATATATTTTATAATTATAAAAATGATATTGAATAACATTTGTTAATTTTTAACCAGCAGCAAATAATAGCCTAACCCTTTGGCAACTTACGTGAAGCAGAAATGAATATTACTATGTTATTGAAACCATGCTCACTAAGTCACTCTTCTCACACAAATATTCTCAGGCACATTCACCCAAACACACATTCCAGATGTGACTCAGCCGAGACCCCCAATTCCCATGACTCAATACTTTTCACTGGCAGTTTACAACAATTTTTTACTATGTTCTTGAGATGCACTCAAAAGTCCCAGTAGTTATTATACTAATTACGGAATTCTGGAAGTTAAAGACAGTATATCGTACTGGTGCCCAGGCTGGGCTCCCACAAATAAGTATCGCATTTAGATGCAAACTACTATTAGACTAGTTTTAGTCCAAGTATTTCAGCATACTGTGATTGCAGAATTACTAGCTATTTTTCCTAATAATTCATATTTTAAAATGAGTATTTTTCAAGTTGCCTTTGTGTCATTTAATACGGAAATTAAGAAAAAGTTTTATGAAACAGAAAACTCAACAGGACACTTTAAACACACAGGAATTTTATTAATAGCCGCAAATTACCTCAATAAAATAAAATAATAGATTTAATGTTGGAGACCAGATTTCAAATGTAATAAAGGGGACTTTTTAAAAACATGATAAAAAACAAATTGCCTTTCTTGAAGTATAACAGATGGGAAACAAAGTTTATTATTCAAGAATTACAAGAATTGTGGAATTATTTTTTTCCCCAAAGCTAAATGAAAAGCATGTTAAACAGATATTTAAAGGATAAATAAGCAAAGCAATTTCATCCTATTATATAAATATCCCGCTATACTTTCATACTTAGGCAGTAGAACAGCACTTTTAATTAGCAGAACTTTCATGATGCTCCTAAGGGCTTGAACCAGTAGGTTGCTTTGCAGGCCAAAATCTCATGCTGGCAGGAAGGGATAATATTAATTAAACACTCTTACAATACTGATAAGGATATCTTATGGCTTCTTGACATCCAATCAGCATTTCTGATGGAAATAGTTTTTTGCACATCCTGTTTGAAGAACAGTTCTTGGAATCTTAATAATAATAATGATGATGATGATGATGATGATGATGATGAGTTGGAAGGGACCTTGGAGGTCTTCTAGTCCAACCCCCTGCTCAGGCTGGAAACCCTATATCAGGGGTGTCAAACTGCCGGCCCGCAGGCCAGATGCGTCACATTGAAGTGGCACCCACCCCATTGCCGGCAATGGCAAAACCGGCCCAATACGTTGCGTGATGTCACATGACGTTGAGAGTTTGACATGCCTGCCCTATACCTTTTCAGACAAATGGCTGTCTAGTCTCTTCTAAAAACTTCCAGTGTTGGAGCATTCACTACTGGAGGCAGGTTATTCCACTGATTAATTGTTCTAACTGTCAGGAAATTTCTCCTTAGTTCTAGGTTGCTTCTCTCTTTGATTAGTTTCCATATGTTGCTTCTTGTCCTGCCTTCAGGTGCTTTGGAGAATAGCTTGATTCCTTCTTTGTGGCAGCCCCTGAGATATTAGAACACTGCTATCATGTCACCCCTCGTCCTTCTCTTCATTAAACTGGACATACCCAATTCCAGCAACCGTTCTTTATATGTTTAGCCTCCAGTCCCCTGATCATCTTTGTTGCTCTTCTCTGTACTCTTTCTAGAGTCTCAACATCCTTTTTACATGGTAGTGACCAAAACTGGACACAGTAGTCAACTATTTTGTACACCCCTAGTTGGATTAATATATATTACTACAAACCAGATGTTTTATGAGATTATAATTTCTTCCCTATAAAAAAAATCCTGTCCCCCCCCGGCATGTGTAAGCTAAGGCAGCAACCATCACTTCCACATTGTTGGTATGAAAATTGAATGGATGCGTCCATAAAATCACCAGAAGAGGGGTTTAAGTTGAAAGTTTGCTGAAATGAATACATTTGATAATAAATTATTTGGAGTGTCTCTCAATTTCTTTTTATGTAAACAAGATTTGGATAAAACCCTTCATCATGATAAGAAATAAAAAATTAATTATACCAAACCAGAAATAAGTAAAACATTGCATTTATGTGAAACCTGAAAAGGATCTGAATTATGATTTGAATAGCCATAGCTAACCATGCACACAGGAGGTAACAAACCTACAGGAGCTGGGAAAAAAATATTAGAGTACTCTGTATAATTTTCCTGTTTATTAAAAGCTAATTATAACCTTTAAAGCAACTTAATCTTATCTACCTGCCATCATGTCTCATAAAGGAAATACTAAAGTAGCCAAAGAAAGTAATAAACCATTTTCTGAGGAAGTTAAAACTGGAATTTGGAGAGGAATTTGAATTTGGAGAGGCAGCTTCCATGTTTAACTTTACAACACAACAGAGATAAAAAAGAATTAACCAATTCAACAGAAGTGAATATGTGTACTCAAGGTTGAACTGTGAGTATTTGGTGCTCTCAGAGCTTGGTTGTTTGTTTTCTTGCAGATGTTTCATTACCCAACCCAACTCAATAGAGTTTGGCAAAAGATCAAAAATCTGGTAGCGCCTTTTCTGGCTAACAGATTTTTGTAAGCTTAAATTTGTTAGTTAGAAAAGATGCTATCAGATTCCTGATTTTTTTTTATCATCATAGACTGGCAGGGCTTTCTTAGAGCAGTGGTGGTAAACCTATGGCACAGGTGCCAGAGGCGGCAGTCAGAGCCCTCTCTGTGAGCACGCACACCGTCGTCCCAGTCCTTCGGCTGGGTTTTATAAAACCTTTTCGCTTTAGGCCTCCGCCGCCGTGTGCAAAAAAAAAAAAAAGGTTCAATCAGTCAATTTCAACTTCTCGTGGGAAAAAAAAGATCTTGCAAAGTTGGAATTGATTGATTGAACATTTTAGTCCTACCCAGTCTGCTGTTACCACCGCAGCCACGCCCACCCAATGGGCCACGCCCACCCAATGGGCCACACCCAGCCAATGGGCCACACCCACCCGGCACTCGACGATGGATAAGTGGGTTTTGGGTTGCAGTTTGGGCACTCGGTCTCTAAAAAGTTTGCCATCACTGTCTTAGAGTTTGGCAATTGTTTATTGATTACAATATTCAGAAAAAATATCTTCTTTATTATTATTACTGTTCATCACACAGTCAGCCAGATGTTCAGACTGGATTTTGGCATTTTTGTCCACTTATGGAATCCTTCCCAAGGGATAGGCAGATATGGATGTTTGATGGTCTTACAGATATCATCACAGGATGTAAGCTGTTCCGAGTAAAGCTGCCTTTTGCAATTGACTGATAATTAATTTGTTAATGCTGATATTTACATATTTTACTGGGTTTTACTATTTCTTATTATCTCTTAGTTTTTTATACTATTATTATACTATTGGTACATAGCTCTTTATGGATCTAATTTGGACAATGTGAAGTGACCCACTATATTTGGACAGCTGTGAAGCAACAGCAAATATTATGTAATTTATTATTATGGTATTACTGGCAGGAGAGGCTGTTGTGATATTTTCTCATATTTTGTATCAAAATAATTGGCCATACCTCAGGCAGCCAGATATCTTGGGCCAGCCGTACACAGAGAACTAGGGAATGTACAGTTACACACTCCTTTTTCTCCAGTTACTGTGCAACCAGTTAAGCAACATAGAGTTAAGAGTTACTACATCTCTCTGCTGCCCAATTTGCAACCAAAAGATGATAACCCAATTCTTGTTTTTCTCTGTTGGCTTTAATTTCCAGTAAAAGGTACTGACATTTTGGATGAATTTCCACTGAACAAGGCAATCCAAACATAACAACCTTACATAGATATTCACAGTACAAACAAGCAAGAAGCAAATTTACTTCCTCCCATAAACACCAACTAAATGTAGTAAAAATGTAAGTTTTACAAGGTAGAACCTCCAAGATGGTCTATGAGAAAGAGTCTATAACTCAGATTCCCCAACTTAGTTAGACATAATGCCGATTGGTCGATGGTCCTAATTACAAGGTAGGATATCACACAGGACTGAGGAGACTGGTTCAAGTCCGCATTTAGTTTAATAACTTTGGGCCAATCCCTATACTTAGTCCACCTTAACTTGCAAGGTTTTTGCTATAGAAATAGTCTTGGAGTAAGAAATAGTATGCAGCTGCCATGAGGACCTGAAGCAAAACTGAGCTCAAACAAGTTAGCTAAACAAAATAAATAAAATATCTGAACCATACATTCTGTATAATGTCCACAATGAAGAATTTCCCACATTCACTTATTTCACAATGTCCAGTGAAACTGAATGCAAGGCTTTGGTTCCATGGAAAATATTCTGTGAAGAACGTCTGATAAAAACTGAATATAAAACGTAAAATCTGTTAAAAAGAAAAAGAAAGAAGAGACTAAATTCTCACTGTTGGATTTTTACTGGAAAATCCACATCGATGCTGTATGCCTTTGTAAACATTATTTATTAAGGGCGGATGCATTGATCTACTGGCGTCCTTCTATAGATGAGGATTGATCAAGGGTTATCCTTCATTATTTGTCCGCTTCTGACATAGACCTTTCTGCGTTCTCTCTCTCTCTCTCTCTCTCTCTTCAAATCACGACCCTCTTTGATTTGGGATGAGCTCCTCCTTGAGTAGAAACTGCGGCTCGCTGACTAACCTGCGCGCAAAAAAAAAAAAAACAGAGAGGTCGCATCCGCGCCTTCCCCTCTCCTTGAAAACGGCTCTCTTCGCGGGAAAACCACGTTGATTCTGCCGCAGGCCTGTTATTTTCCACTTCGCGGGAGAATAAAACAACAAAGTTCGGGAAAGCAATAGGATCAGCCGTCGACGGATTAATATTCATGAAGCCGGTGATGTCATGAGAAGGAGAGCTGTGGCCTCCTGAAAGCGCCATTTCCTGGAGGGAGAAGCAAGAAGCCGAGTCCAAAGACTCGCAGGAGGAAGTCGCGGCGGCCGAAGGAGGGAGCTCCGCGTCGGGGCCAAGCTCAACTCTGCGGGCTCGGCGGCCCGATGCACTCTGTGCACTGCGGGAGGGAGGCCGGCAGGGGGGGACCTTCCCGACTTGGCGATCGCAAGCTCAGGGAAAGAGAGCAGAGCCGCCGGCCGAGCCAAGCGCTGGTGGGGTGCCTGGCGCTGCCATCTCCAGCCGCTTCTTTTCCTAGCTTGCCGTGCGCGATCGCGTGGGCGCCGAGCCCTTCTTCGCGCCCAGCTCGAGGGGGCGCGGACCGCCAGCTTTTCTTTCAAGGAAGGGGCGTCGTTGGTTTCCCTTTCCCCTTTCCCCCCCCCCCTTATTGCTTTGCCGCCTGCCCGTTCTCCCTTTCTTCCTTTTCCTCCCCCCTCGCTTTCCTCCCCGTCGTTAACATTTGGGGGACCGAGGCGAGACAACCGCTTTGGAGGTCGCTAGGAGGATGGTGATAAAGACGATGAAGGGGAAGAGATGGAGATGAAGCAGACTATGCAGATGCGGGGACTCCTGTTGCTGTTGCCGGCACTATGGGCTCTGTTTTCGCGGGACTTCAGGGCTGTAACAGGTAAGGAGATGCCGCTCCTCCGAGTTCCCTCTCGGTTAAGACTCTCGACTTGATTTTTACCGGTTCTTGCCCCTGTCACACCCGCCCGCCCGCTGGATTTTACGTTTCCCAGGTGGGTGTGCTCCCGGTTCGAGTTTCTTGTTGGGCTATGGGTCACTTCTGTTCTGCAACCGAGTGGATGAAGCGGCACAACCGGGTCTCGGGTTGCTTTGGAGTGGGATCCCTTCGCCTTCGGGCGCTCCTGTCCCGACATCCCTTCTTTAAAAACAAACAAACAAACAAACAAACAAACCCAAGTAGATTTGCGATAGTGGCGAATAGTAAACTCCCGTGTATAGTTTTCTTCTTCCTCCGAAGGGACTTCCAGCAGATAAGCTCTCCCTGCTGCCCCGGGGTAAGCGCAGTAGTTACAATGATTTTCCCATCTACTCCCAGTGCTGTGAGACTGGCCTGCATCTTTCCTCGTTGGAGCTGAAACAAATGATAAAACTGAAGGAAAATGTATTTCGTTGTTTATATTTGTTTAAAAGCTGGTGTTATTTTTTTTTTTTGTTATTTTTTTGTTGATAATAGTGATTTCATGCCCATCTTTGTACATGTCAAGTTGAACTAACAGTTTGCATGCCAAGAATTTGATTCTTCCATTCCACTCCATTGCCTGTTTTCCCAATTCTCCAATTCTAATATTATTTGAAGAGTCCTTGGGAGAGTTAGGACTTCACTCCTGTGGAGATCCTTCCCATTAAAGGCTTCCTAATTGGATGGATTCAGCCAGTTCTAAATGAAATGTCCAATAAGACGCTCTTATGGTCCCTGCAGGATGGCCTCATTATCTTTGTAGAGGTTTTAAGTGAGGATTTGAGTGGATTAGCACACATGAAGGTTGAAAAAGTCACAATCTACGTGAATGTTCATTCACAGATATTTAGCGTAAAATATATTTAAGTGTTTGCCCTTAAAACCAGGTTCTATCATCAAGTCAGTGTGGGTAATCTGTGACTCTCCAGTAGTTTGGAAATGTAATTCCAGTTGTTGCACCAGTCCACCAGGGTATTGAGAGTTGTAGTTCATCAACACCTGGAATGCCATAGGTTCCTCAGGCAGCTGTCCCAGGTAGATTAAGTTGTGGATGGTAAAAGGACAGTGACTTGTTGGTTTTTATTGTATGTTTTACCGGTATGGCAGAAGGGAAAGATACTTGTGGAGTTTTCTGTCCATGTACCAAAATAATGACTTCAGGCACTATGGCTGGTTAAGGTCTATGGGAAGTTGCAAGCATGCTTTGGCGTTATATCTCAGGCAGCAAAATGTCTTGGCCTGCCATCTATTAGAATAAGAATCGTTGGCTATTTTAGTACTTCTTTATTGCGTCAACATCATAAACATATTTGAGGTCTTTGGCAGCTCTATTTATATTTCCATAATTGAATATTGGCTACAGCTCTTGAACATAAGGCTATCCTTTTTTCTCTCTGTGACTTTATCCCAGGCATTCATCTTTATGGAGAGACAGGAGGTTAAAAAAACTGTTTACTTCTTCTACAAGTGATAATAAATATACCACTGACACAATGTTTTGTAGGACTTGGATGTCTATACATCACCCTTTATATGCCTCATTAATGTTTTTGTGAAATACTGATAGAAATAATGTTATATCAAGATCTCTACTGCAATATCACAAATGCACAAATAGATTTTCCAATGAATCAGTGACACTTGTAAAATTATTGAAATTAATATTTTGTTTTCTAATTCAGAACAGGTTAAAATTTGGAAGTCATTTATTTAGGGAGCAATTCTATTATTATAAGCCCTCACTCTCCCACTGTATTGGTGAATTATTGCAGTTTGAAACCATAAATGTTGTCACTGGGTCATGAACTAATTATTCCAGGTTGGATCCATCTGTTACCAGTTTCCAAAATTAGCTGGTTAGTGTGACTGACTGAAGGCTGATGTCAGTACTGAGTCAAAATAATCTGTGGGCAGAAAATAAGAAGTGGACATAAATAGAATTTTTTTTAAAAAATAAAAAATCAATCTGAAAGGAAAGCAGTAATGTTGATTCTTTGGCATAATTTAAGTTTGTGGGTCAGAAACCATCCTGGATATTTTCTACTGGGAAAATATTTTTGAGAATTAATGTGGATCTTATCTTACTTGCAGACCTAGATCATAGTATCTGGAAAGCATGGAGATCCTTCCATATCTATGGACTCTGTAACTGCAGTCCTCAGTTGTACCTCTTTTGGGTAGCACAATCTGTGTAGTGGTTAAGGCATCGGGCTAGAAACCAGGAGACTGTGAGTTCTAGTCCCACCTTAGAACAACAGCTGGCTGGGTGAATTTGGGCCAGTCATTCTCTGTCAGCATAACCTGCCTTGTGTACAAGATTGTTGTGCAGAAAATAGGAGAAGGAGCATTTTATGTATTTGCTGACTTGAGTTATCTATAAAAATAATAAAGGCGGAATATACATGATAGATAGATAGATAGATAGATAGATAGATAGATAGATAGATAGATAGATAGATAGATAGATAGATAGATAGATAGATAGACTAATTAGAGTCACTACGAGAGCATGTTGAAAATGCTGAGGTTTTTGAGATTCCTCTAAATGTAAGAACTTGAACCATGCATCTTTTTGACTAAGAAGTGTCCAACAGTTTTAGTTGCCACTGATAATGTGTGAGATTAGCAAAAACTCTCACTGTACAAGCAGGCTGATCAGTTTTACATCTGTAGCATGGAGTCATCAACTTTGAAATACTTTCCAAGTCAGCTTTCCCCAGCCTGATATACCATTGATGTGGTCACAATATCCTTTTCAGAATTCTGGGAATTATATTTGCAGTATAGCATGATGACTTAGGTCAGGGGTAGGCAACCTTGGTTCTTTTATGACTCGTGGACTTCAACTCCCAGAATTCCATGGCTGGCTCAGGAATTCTGGGAGTTGAAGTCCACGAGTCATAAAAGAGCCAAGGTTGCCTACCCCTGACCTAGGTAAAAGATGCCTGTTCCAAATTCAAGCAAACCTACATTGCAGTTATATATATCTGGCACCTAATACAATGGGAATTAGGGGAATATTCCTCTGATAAACATACATTTCTATTTTCTTTCCCCCCCCCTCTTAAGAATCCCAGTACTTGCTATCAGTAGACAGTGTTTGCAGAAACAGAAAGTTAATATGCTACACTGCAAAGACATCTAGAAGGCCTTTGGTAGTTATTAGTTATATTTAGCTGATAGCTGCATAAGTAAACTGAAATTTCTTTCCTACTTTGAGAGAGAATAGTGGTTTACTGATGATTAGGCCAATAGGAATCAAGGTTGGCAAGAGTGAAACTGGTAGGGAGTTCATTGCATTGTGCAACTTCTTTTGTGTATTTCTCATACCTACACCCAACCATTTAGGCAGCTTTTATTTTATTTTAGGTTTAGAATTAAAGATCCTTGAATGCAAAAGAATTGTTAAGTTGCTGCTAACTGAGAGTAACTTCTTATTTCTATAATCATTACACTGTAATGATACATTATTGACCATGCTTCAGTTAAGCAACAGTTGTGTGTCCACACATGCACGCATGTGAATGAATGCTGTGTTTTTCCATAGAAAATATATACATACCCTATAATTTTTCCAAAATTACCTATGCCTTAAGACAGTGGTGGCGAACCTATGGCACGGGTGCCAGAGGCGGCACTCAGAGCCCTCTCTGTGGGCACACGTGCCGTTGCCCCAGCCTTGTCTCCCCCCACAACCCCCTCCTCTCCAGCAGCCCCCCTGAAGGAGAGTCGCCCCTGAGCGTGGCCCTCGCAGAGCTGCACAGCCAAGGACATGGCAGCCAGGCAGCGTAGACAAGACTCTGCCCTCACACCCCATCGTGCACAGTTGGTGCTGCAGGGCGTGGGCAGAGGTCGTGACTGCCATAGCGCTGCTGGGCTGCCTGGGCGATCTGCAGCGGTGGGCCCTGGAGGTGGTGAGTGGCCCTGCGGGCAGGTGGGGTGGGAGATGGGGGGGGCGCAGATGGGGGTGGAGTGGGGGTGGGGCCAGTTTTTGGGCACTCGGTCTCTAAAAGGTTTGCCATCACTGCCTTAAGAGGTTATTCATTTCTCATAATCAAAAGCCAAAAATATACTGAATTTTATTTTTCCTTTTTTCTTTTTGTTCTTTGTGCAGGGCTCTCCTTCAAATGTGAAATACACTTTGCTTACTTAAGATTTCAGCAAGAACGGTGACTTAAATCTGAAGTTGTCTGCAAAGATAGCTGTATTTGTTCATGATTATGTTTTAGCAAGTGGATTGCTGAAAAGCTGAGCGGTTTTGTTATTGCAAAATATTGCCTTTATTTCATAAGACTGTCATTTTATAAGGCCACTTTGTGTATGTATGGCATGGTCACAGAGCAAGTAGCACAGAGCTCTATTGCTTCAAAATGATGCACACTGAGAGGGAGGATGTTTTCTGCCACATGCCCACATGCATAAACACACATAATTTAATCTAATTTGTTGAATTAAATAATAAGGGGTTAGAGCATGTTTCCGAGTGTGTGATTAATTCCTTAGCCCAGTACAAAAAAGTGCTGTGTCTAAATGTTGTATATTTTGCCACCTTCACTGCTCTTAGCAATTTACTTAAGTTAAACGAACAACAAAGAAAACATTACAAAGAAAATGGCATGGGAACTACTGGTTTTACTGGCTGTTAAGCAAGTTAGAAATCCATAATAGAACAAAATGCTTTTATTCTGCAGAGGTTCCTTAGTTACACAAGTGTGTGATTTTTTAATTTTTATTTAATGTATTTATATTGCATACCAATATACTTTAAACAATTTACAATACTATAGTAAAATAACATAAAGCAATATATGAAATAAAATACAAATATGAACTGAAAAAGAGCGAAACTGGCTGCAATATAAAATAACTACAACAGGAGATTAGTACAAAGCATTTTAAAACCCCTAAAAGGTTTTATGGTTGAAAAAACTGGGAGTATTAAATTCCATTTTGCACTGGAAGAACTATAATGTGGTTGCCTGGTGCACATTTCTGCAGAAAGCAATCTGCAACTCAGGTATCATAATTAAAAAGGCTCTCTGCCAAATCTTACCATGTAGTCAGTGCTAAACTTTGTAGCATGCCATGTTGTTAGAACTTCAGCAAAAATGTTCTGGACAGTAGTTGGAAAATTTTGATAGAATATGCTACAGATGTTAAGCTATAATGTAGTTCCTTCCTCCTTCCCTCCCTCCCTCCCTCCCTCCCTCCCTCCTTCCTTCCTTCCTTCCTTCCTTCCTTCCTTCCTTCCTTCCTTCCTTCCTCATCCCTCCCTCTTTATACACTTCCTTGCAATCCATTTGGCAATCAAAGAGCCTTACAACTGAAAAGAAAATTCAAATTCAGATATAAACTTTACTTTACTTTACTTTACTTTATTTTTGATTTATATCCCAATAGGAACCAGAAAAAAATAATATTGATTAAATTAAAATTTTAATATTGGTTAAATGGAAATGTTTAACTAAATGCTTGATGGAAGATATTATTGCTTCCAATAGAAGAGAATATATATCGCTCAGGGTTGAATGGCGAGTCCTCGGTGTTTTCTGAATTTGGTTGTTTGCTTGCAGACATTTCATTACTCAACTAGGTAACATCATCAGTGCTAGTGAGTATGGGGTTTGCTCCCTGTTTATATACAGTAGCTTGCTCTTCCATTTTAGTGTGGTTTCTCCTTTTTGGGGTGTTGGCTGTTGGAGAGAAACTGGAGAACACATTCTCTCCAGCAGCCAACACCCAAATGAGCAAGGATTAATACCAGCCAAAACAATCAAGCAGAAAACAATACTCTAATCCAGTGATGCCGAACCTTTTAGAGACCAAGTGCCCAAAAACTGACCCCACCCCTGCCCCACCCCCTGCCCCGCCCCACCCTGCCTGCCCGGAGGGCCACTCACCACCTCCAGGGCCCGCCGCAGATCGCCTAGGCAGCCCAGAAGCACCATGGCGGCCACGCCCTCTGCCCAAACCCCGCAGCATCAACTGTGCATGTTGGGGCGTGAGGGCAGAGTCGCTGCCATGTCCTTGGCTGCGCTGCTCCGCATGGACCACGCTCAGGGGCGACTCTCCTCCAGGGAGGCTGCTGGTGAGGAGGGGGTCGCGGGCGGAGGCAAGGCTGGGACAACGGCATGTGTGCCCACAGAGAGGGCTCCGAGTGCCACCTCTGGCACCCGTGCCATAGGTTCGCCACCACTGCTCTAATCAAAGGGGAGTGGGGATTTCAGGTTTTTGTATACAATGAATTTTAAATGTTGTAAGCCAGTCAGAGTCACCATGTTTGAATTGGGTGACCATGTAAATTTGTTTAATAAAGAAATACACTTCCAAGGAGAAAACTGCCACCAATATTAGCAGGGCAAGCATTTTCTTAGATCATGGCACTTTTGATAATTTGAACTGGATTTTTTTGTTCAAAGTTTTAGGAGATATGAATGTTGGAGGCAAGTTAATATAAGTTTATAAATTTGCAGATGACACCAAGCTGAAGGGAATAGCCAATACTTTAGAAGATTGGCTCGAGATCCAGAAGGATCTTGACAGACTTGAACACTGGGCCCTATCTAGCAAAATGCAGTTCAGTGGTGAGAAATGTAAGGTTTCACACAGGCAAAAAAACCAAAGGCACAGATATAGAACAGGTAGTACGTGGCTCAACAGCAGTAACCCTGAGAGGGATCTAGGAATCCTAGTGGACAATCATTTAAATATGAGCCAGGGGTGTGCTGCACTGCCAAAAAAGTCAATACAGTCCTAGGTTACATCAGTACAGAGATAGTATCAAAGCCACATAAAAGACTAGTATCACTTTATGCTGCTTTGGTAAAACCACATTTGGAATACTGCATCCAGTTTTGATCACAGCGATACAAAAAAGATGCTGAGACTCTGGAAAGAATGCAGAGAAGAGCAACAAAGATGATTAGAGGGTGAAGGCTAAAACATATGATGAATGGTTGCAGGAACTGGGTATGTTTAGTCTAACAAAGAGAAGACTAGGTCTGACATGATAGCAGTCTTCCAATATTTGAGTGCCTATAGTTAATGGAGAATTAACCAACCATGTGAGATACAAAAAGATACAAGACAAAGTTGCCCACAGTCTCTGTTTTGTTTATTTTAGTTTTTGAAATATCAACTAAAGGTATACAACAAGTTGACAATTTTTGTAGAAGATTTGGTTTTGGCAGATTCCTTAAAAGAAATTGAGTAAATTAAAAATAGATTGAAAGAATTTTAGTGACTAGTAGGTTTCAAGGTTAATAGAAGACAGAGATGTTAACTAAAAATATGAAGATACAAGATCAAATAGAATTGAGGAATAAAACAGCTTTTAAGATTGAGAAGAAGGTAAAATATTCAGCATAACTATGACAAATATGAATGTTATCTTATTTCAAAATAATTGTTAAGTTAATGAAGTCAAAAAGACATGTTAAGATGGGATCAGTTACAATTGTTATTGTTAGATAGAATTTCTGTGACTAAGATGAATATTTTATCTAGAATGTTATTTTTGTTTCAGACAATACCTGATGTAGCATTTAAACAATGACAGAAGGATATATCTAAATTTGTATGGCAAGGGGGAAAAAAAATGAGTTAAATATAAGGTATTACAAGATGTGAAGGAAAAAGGAAATTTGGGCCTAGCAGATTTGAAACTATATTTTGCAGCCTGCTGTTTGATTTGAACGAAAAGTGGATGTTGTTAAAAAATAGAAGGTTATTGGATTTAGAAGGTCATGATTTGAAATTTGAGTGGCATTCACATAAATATAGATTTTAAAATTCTTTTATCTCAGATGGGCTATTCTTAAAGTATAGAATGAATTTAACTGTAGAGGTTTTAAGAAGGGATTAGACAGCCATTTGTCCTGAATTGTATACAGTCTCCTGTTTAAGCAAGGGGTTAGACTAGAAGATCTTCAAGGTGCCTTCCAACTCTGTTATTCTGTATTCTATATTTTTCTGCTAGTAGAATTCCACTGGTGCAAAGGTCACACTATATTTATGTAATTATTTCTTTTCCATCATCCCAAGAGCAGTTGGACTGATTCTAAGACTTACCATTCCACTCGATACAATTTGAAGAATTTATTGGAGTATGTTAATAACTATGCACTGCTAAATAGAATGGAATTACAATCATTTGGATTTATTTAAAAATATATTGTTGTTATTGTTATTATTATTATTATCTATCATATTTTTGCCATCAGTATGCCTGAAGTATAAAAAAAATTAACATTGTTCAGTTATATCATCTTATACAAAATAGTTCCAAAAGTAACCAAGATAATATAAAGCTACCAAGGATCTAATAATGACAGGCAATAGTCTAGTGGCTGAAATCTCTTCTGTCTTGAAGCTTAGTTATCATCTAATTTATTTTCTTCCAAGCAGTATATTTTCATCTTTTTCACCAATGCTTAATACACTACACTTCAGAATATGTGGTCTGTTAAAAGTCTTCCTTATACGTGTTCATGGTCTCCTCCAGTGGCTTTAAAAGTGTCTGATGGCCCTGAAACATATCCTGAAGAATACATTTATTCCAATAGAAAATGGAGAAATGTCACCACCTGCAAATGAATTAGTGACACCTTTCCAAAGAGAGATGAGATCAGCATTTGGCATGCATCCTGAGTTTGGGGGTTGCCTGGCTACTGGTTCAACTAATTCCTCACTACACATGGGGTGTGGGGGGGGGGGAGAAGAAAGAGAAAAGGAGAGAGAGAAACATGTTCTGAAAGTGGCTGGTTTCCTTTCAGGGCTAAGCATTCAATCATACTTTTCTATCCATAGAGTTTTCACACAGTTTAAAAGCCTTTGCAATTAAGAGACGCTATGAACTGAATGACCTTCTATGTGAATGATTTTTTTCCTTCCAATAGGAATAGTGCTTTCTTTAAAGAATGAATATTACCTGGGAGTCAAAAAGCATCCAGAGGGAATTTGGGTGGAATTTTTCTATTGTTCTGAGAATAATTATTTCAAAAGCATTAACTATGCACTCTTGCCAGGATACCTACTTCATCTGCGTGTACTGCTGCAAAATTGCTACTGGGCTTCACCCTGCTGATTTTCAAATTGGCACATTGTTGAAGAAGTCCTGCATAGTTTTATTCTCCTTTGCTATTTCCTAACTGGAAATTCAGTGTTCCTATCCTGTAATTATCCCAATATCTATAAAAAGCTTCAGATGAGGTGCATTGGAGTGGTTGTGCATTTAGTTCTTTGACTGTGTTACCCTACAGATCAGTAACCTTGATTGATCTGCTGTATTCCCAACCTTTCCTTTCTTCTTTCCAGAAGCAAAAGGGGTTGGAATGCCAATCAAACTGACTGTGTCCCAGGGGCAGCCAGTGAAGCTGAATTGTAGCCTGGAGGGAATGGAAGAACCGGAGATGCTGTGGATCAAGGATGGAGCTGTGGTGCAGGGTATAGACCAGGTGTACATTCCAGTAAATGAAGAACACTGGATAGGCTTCCTCAGGTAAGAATGACATATAGAACAGGATATGTTAGATCAATGTATGATTGATGCTAATATTAAAGATTAGTTTATTTTTACATTTTTTGTGGAACATTGTATCTGGGGAAGGGCATTTGTGATTCTCTCGTCCTCCCTTATTTATTTTCATAGCGGTCCCATGAAATAATTTAGGTTGAGCCAAAGGCACCAGGCAAAATATCCAACTGGGCAATTTGTTTCCTGGATTTATTCTTTATTTGCTTAATATCTCATGAATCGTAGCCAACTCTAAGATGGGCAGACTTTCACATCCGATATGGAATTCTGGAAGTTGAAGTCTACAAATCTTGATGTTGCCAAGATTACAAACACTGATCTAAACTTTTCATGCTTTCTAGTTCCTTCCCCACTTTTGTTGCTAAGAATTTATAACATTTGTACATACTACTGAAATGCTTAAGGCACTATGCATTCATTATTTAGTAGCAATGCTCATGACACATATTGAACAAGTTCAATATAATTGCCCCCTCCTCCCATACGACAGCCTGAGCCTGAGTGAGAATTATTTGCTATAGGCAACAGTGAGCAGCTTTTTAAGGACTGCATTTTGGAGAGACACAACTACTGTGAGAATGCTAAGTGGGTGGATTTTCAATTTCTCTCTTTGTTGTAGGAGAGGAAAGCCTCTTTGTTTTTTGTTGGTTTGTTAAGCTTATTTTAGGGGATTTGTGCCTGTAGCAAAATAATGGTAAATGGTGTTACTGTCTATAGAGATTCTCAGTCATCCAGGTCATGGTTGTCCCGAAGTGGTTTTTCAAGAGGCAACTGGACTTCCTTGTTTTTTTTTTTGTTTGTTTGAAGACCTTTTGCTTCTCATCCAAGGACCTTCTTCAGCTCTGACATCTTCAAAGAAAAACAAGAAAGTATAGTTGCCTCTTGAAAAAGCACCTTTGGAACAAATGGTGCTACTGTTTTTCAAAATTATGGTAGAGGGACTCCAGGGACATACTGGGACTTCCATGAGAAGGGGAGATATCAGAAAAGTCAAGATGATAGTTACAACCCACAGAGCTTTGATTGCATGGCTGCTACTGCCATTATGACTTTTACAACACACACACACACACACACACACACACACACACACACACTGCAGATATCCTTGGAATCAGAAAAAAGGAGCTTTTGGAGCTTTTATTTATCTCTGTGGCCTAAGGAAAACTATTTTTGCAACCTGGTCTTAAGAAGCCCATTTGAAATACGTCCAACTGGTAAAACTGCACAGTACCATCTCTCTGTCAACCACCCAATCTTTTTCTTTTCTGTACCACTCATCCTTTCCATTTATTAGAATTTCTTGATGGCACTTGCAGGCCTAGGAATTTAAGAAAGGAAGAAACAAAAATGTTTTGATAAGATAGACGGTTTGGTGGGTGCCAGACAACTTACCTGTAGCACATTTGTGGCTATGGATAACCTATTGCAGTGATGGCGAACCTTTTAGAGACCAAGTGCCCAAAAACTGGCCCTGCCCTGCTCCACCCCCTGCCCCGCCCCTGCCCCGCCCCGGCTTCGCCTCACCCTGCCTGCCCACAGGACCACTCACCACCTCCAGGGCTCGCCGCAGATCGCCCAGGCAGCCCAGCAGCACCCTGGTGGCCACACCCTCTGCCCACGCCCCGCAGCATCAACTGTGCGCGATGGCGCGTGAGGGCAGAGTCTTGTCTATGCTGCCTGGCTGCCATGTCCTTGGCTGCGCTGCTCCGCATGGGCCATGCTCGGGGATGACTCTCCTCCAGGGGGCTGCTGGTGAAGAGGGGATCACGGCAGAGGCAAGGCTGGGGCAACGGCATGTGTGCCCACAGAGAGGGCTCCGAGTGCCGCCTCTGGCACCCGTGCCATAGGTTCGCCACCACTGACCTATTGCAATCACTGGAAACAGAATATGTTTTGCAAATACATGAAAATAAAGATAAAGGTGGATCTATAGATGCAGTTTTCTTGGCAACAGGAGAAATGCAGCTTTGCATGCCCTTCTCTGGGGCTACTTTTTAATTTCCCAGTTTGACTAAACACAGCAGTTTTCCTGGCAGTCTCCCACCCGAGTTCTAACCAGGCCTAGCCCTACTTAACTTCTAAACCCAGACCCAGTTGTGTGAGTGCTGCTACTTACTGTGTGTATTTTTAAACCAGGGGTCTTGTTTTTTACATCCTGGATTCATACATGAAATAAGGGGTCATTTTTATAAGTAATAGAGAGGCAGAATATTACAGTGCAAGAATGCAAATTGACATTGAATTGTCCATTCCCAACCTCTTAGCTTTGTTAGCTAAGGAATCCAGAAAAAAACTTTCATTTCCCTCCAACTCTAAGAATGCATGAAAGAGAATTTGCTTCTGAGATATAAGTAAACATTTCCTTGACATTGTTCTTTTTTTCCCCTTCACACTCTTTTCTCCTTGACTTTGATTAAAAGGAGAGAGTTTAATTCAGGCTGTACTTCTTAGATCAAATCTGGGTTCTGTTGAGAGAAAAAGATGTGTCATACAAACCAAGCCTTAGTCATCTCCCACAAGTAATGTCCCAGTGTATTTACTCCATCATTTACTTTAAGCCAAGCATGCAATACTTCAGACAGTTGATATAAAACACAGAAAAGATGCTTAGTGTGCTTCTGTGTATGTGTATAAAAAAACTTGAACCAGTTTTCCTGGTGCTTTTGCCAGATGTACTTGAGAAGAAGCTATCTGGAAATATCCCCTTTGAAGCCTTCCGAATAAATAGTTTCTTGAGATTTGTAAATTGTCAGCAGAGCCCTTGAAATTTTATTGTGCTTCTGTAATGAAACTGATATCTCAGTGTTTGCAGGAAATTAATATTTCAGTGTTCTACAGTGACAAGCGTTAACGTTTGCACCTCAGGCAATCCTAACTAAAGTCTGCATTGGAGACTTCGGGTTACGTTGGTTGAATAATACTATATGGAAGGTCAGGGCAGGGCAGACAGCAAATTAATAGGAAAATTAGGGAAACCTAAATATGAGAGTAGACTTCCTGTCTTAATGTCCAGAATATGGGTTTAGTTATTACAAAGCTGGACACTGTCCCTAGTAGAAAGTTTGATAATTTTAAGAGCTAGTGCTGAGTGGTGGATAAGGCATTGAACTAGGGCTGGGGAGATTCAGATCTAAATCCATCCTCAATCATGGAAATTCTGGCACATTTTTTTTTTGACCACTCACTTTCTCTTGGTTCAGCCTACTTTACTGGGTTATTGTGGCATGGATAAAATGAAGGCAGCTGCCCAGGAAAATCCACCTGAGCTCCGAGAGAAAATGATATATATTACCATGCGAATTAATAGCTGAGAGTAGAATATTTCTCTTGGATCAGGTTTTTAAGATGTCGCCCCTAACAGCTTCTACAACGAATTGAAATGATGCATTTCCTAAATGTTGTTATTATTTACCTGACATCTGAGACAAGTATATAAGTCACAGTATTTGCATCATGACATCACGCGTGCTTCATCATTTATTGCCTTGCCTCACCACCACCACCCCTTGTATCTCCTGTGGACATCCATGGCTGTATCTCATCCCAGTGAAATGAGTTATACTCCCAAAGGCATTATAATAAGAAAATGATTAGTTTGTTTGGAGCTTATTAAATTTGAGCTATGCTGAGTAAGTTCAAAAAATCACAGATCCTTAAGTAATGTCTTTTATGAAGGAACATTTGCTGTGTCCCGTTCACTCTTGTAAAACAAACATATTTGCTCTCTCTGCATATTTCAGGTTTAGGGCTGGATAGTTTGGCAACATCAGACTTCCTGGAACCAATGAATGATTTAACTTTCTCAAAATCTTCAGACAGGAATTGCACAGTTAATTCATGTGGGCAGTAATCCTAGATTATTACTTATCTTCCATTGGTGCCAATTTTTCCTAAACCCTATTGAAAAAAAATCTTCCACTTCATTCATTGCAGTGTTTTTGTTTCTAGAGAAAATTTCCCCAACCAAATGTCCCTAAATGTTTTGGGATCCCATAATTTCTGACCAGCATAATCAACACTTGGAAGCTGTGTTAGGGAAGGCTGTTCTAGAACATAGTTCTATCACTGCTGCATAGTTCCAAGGGATAATTGCTTAGCTAATGCCCTTCTCCAAAAAGCTCCCTCTGCTTTCTGATCTATTCACAGAAACATTTTTGGGTGAAACCACCTGAAGGGGAACAACTTTGTTTATGTGTTTTTTTGCCACCCATCTCAGCCACAAGGTGATTCTGGGCAGCTTACAATGTTATATGATTAATTCAGTGGCAATGAAAACGGCTTGTTTGCAAAATGGTTGCAAGTTTAACACTTGGCAATTTTAGTCTAGATGGCTAAGCCGGAAATGTCTTCCAGGTAGAATCTGCTAGTCAGAGGAGATAGTAATTGACTAGATTTTATTTTGAGATCCAGTTTGATGTAGTAGCTAAGACATCAGGCTAGAAATGAAGACTATGAGCCCTAGTCCTAGTCTTAGCTAACTGGATGATCTTGGGCCAATCAATTTCTCACAGCCTAGGAATCAAGCAATGACAAACTACTTCTGAAATCTTGCCAAGAAAACTACAGGGCCTAGTCTGGACAGTTGCCAAAAGTCAAAACTGACTTGAAGGCACACACATAAAAAATGTTTCATTTATTTCATTGATGCAGTTCCCTTTCTTCCTTTTTAAAATGTTCGGGGTGGGGGAAAACAATAACACTAAAAAGGCTACATTTTTCAACTTGTCACAAATTAAAAATTTCTGGAAAAACAAAAGAATTGAGAGATATTTTATATCTACAAATTTTTGTTCGTATACAGTGTTATTTACCATTTTATATTCCCCTTTCAAACTCTCTAGCTTGAAGTCTGTAGATCGGACAGATTCTGGAAAATATTGGTGCCAAGTGGAGACCAATGGGAAGAAAGAAGAATCACAGCATGTATGGCTTATTGTGGAAGGTAAGGGGCCATGTTGCTGACTTCTTCTGAGGCGATTGTTATAACTGTACATGAAGGTTGCAAGAAGAGATTGCCTTGATTAATGTTAGCTCATTTCCAGGGTTTGTGCACCTATGACCAAAACAAGAATACTCTCATAATGAGCCAATAAAGATCCAAGTGGTGGAAGGGGGCAGCTGTAGGCTATTACATAGTTTTTGCAATCTTTGTAGTACAGTATATGGAGCATTTCCAGTGCTATTTCCAGACTTGTATTTGAAAATGTGCATAGAAAATTGCTAGAGCGTGGCAGTCGGCCTATGTCTTCACAATAGAATAATGAGATGAGTATGTTGGTGATTATATCAAATCACCAGAGAATCTTTCAAGATACTGACTTGCCACTTCTGTGTGAGGAGAGATTGGTGTCTTTCTCTGTTTTAGTTCTTAGATATATGTTATGAAAATAGGGGGATAGGGAGATCACATATTATTGCCTGTGGCATTGATTTTAAATATATGGCTTAGCTTTGTTAGGAAATTCCAAAGGATCCCAGTCAGTTACAGAGAAATGTTAATCAGATTAAGGAAAGGCAGGAGACTGGTTAAACACAAGCTAGGGATGTGTTCAAAGGTCAATAGCTATGATCAGGCAGAAGTTGGAGTTGAGTATTAGATTTGGTAGAACATAATCAAAGAGACAGAGGATGAGGTTTAGTGGAAAACTGGGCTGGAGAATTAATGTTAGATAAAGTCAGACAAGCTAAAACTAAGGAAAAAATGGTTTGGATAGATCAGTGATGGCGAACCTTTTAAAGACCGAGTGCCCAAAAACTGCTCCACCCCCCGCCCCGCCCCACCCCCTGCCCCGCCCCCGCTCCACCTCACCCTGCCTGCCCGCAGGGCCACTCATCGCCTCCAGGGCCCGCTGCAGATCGTCCAGGCAGCCCAGCGGTGCCATGGCGGCCACGCCTTCAGCATCAACTGTGCACGTTGGGGCATGAGGGCAGAGTCTTGTCTACGCTGCCTGGCTGCCATGTCCTTGGCTGCGCTGCTCCGTGTGGGCCACGGTCAGGGGCGACTCTCCTCCAGGGAGGCTGCTGGTGAGGAGGGGATCGCGGGTGGAGGCAAGGCTGGGGCAACGGCACATGTGCCCACAGAGAAGGCTCCGAGTGCTGCCTCTTGCACCTGTGCCATAGGTTCGCCACCATTGGGATAGATAGTTCTTATAAGTAAATGCTCCAGTCTGTTTGGCGGCTCAGGAACCAGAAGACTGGTGACCCAGGAGGGAGATTGTCTATTGGAGGCTCTGATTAAATATCTCTCATGGTGTCTTACTGCACATTAAATTTTAATGGTTGTGGGGTTTTTTTCCCTCCTAGTATCAATGCTTAGATTTTTAAATAGTCTATATTTTGATAGTTGATGAATGTAATAGGATCTTAGCTGCTTATTAATGCACCTGTGCTTTTAACTGTAGTGAAAGTGTGTTGGAGTAGCATATAGGGTTTTATTCTACTTGGTAGTTTATGCAGATTGGATGGAGGGCATATTAGAGAGCCTTTGGCCTGGTAACTGTACATCTGTGAAGTCCGAAGTTACATGATTCATAAAGGATGAGTGGCTTCCTTTAGCTTACCTTGGGAGGATCTGTATGGGCTGTAATTATGGCTGTGGAGCTGACCACGCTATCGGTGTCAGCTTGTATAATAACTGGAAAGGATTCTGCGGCAGGGCTACATTCTAATGCAGCAAGCAACGCTTGCTGTTCTGACTCATGGCTGAATCAGAGTCCCAGCATGGGCTCAGAGTACCATGCTCTTTAGATATTTTTATATATATATTTTTTGGCACAAAAATATTTGTAATACTGTTTTTTTCTATCCTTTGGGAAGAAATAATGAGATCTTCAGTGGCAATAAGCAGATAGAAACAATACAGGAGGGATGCATGATCTGTGTCAGCCACATTGGGAACAAGGAAGTCTCTGCTATTCCTTACTATCTTTTGGATTTAAAAAAAAAGGGGGGGAGGCTAGATGTCATTTTAAGAAAAATGCGATCACTGGAGAAACTGATAGAGAATCTAGGTAAGAAAAATTGGGTGTTTGAATTTCTTCAGGATATATCAAAGACACACACACATACACACACACACAGAAAGAGAGAAAGAGAAAGAGAGAGATACACACAGATACATATACCCTGATGCCAACTAAGCACATCTTTGTAAAGTTGAAGCAGCCAGGCTTACTCAGTCATACACTGAGCTATTCCTCCTCCAAACTTTCTCTCTTGAGCACATTCTCTATCTTCCTTCTCCTTTCCTAGTGTAAAAAGAGAACAGTTAGTTGTCTTTAGTGTCAGAAGGGAAAAGAAAATTCTGACTATAGATGTCAACTCTTAAAGGTAGACCAGCCTTATGTGTGCTAAGACTCTTTTAACTGTAGATATATAGTAGCAGCATTTTGCAAGTCTCAATGTGTTTTCTCCTTCCCTCCTTTTTTATAAGAACGAGGGAGGATCTTGTCTGAGATGTCTTCTCAAGTTACATTTCTAGCCTGGACTCAACTCTCTTTTATCTGACTTATTGTTATTTCATATGGCGTAACAGAATACAGCATTTGTGCATAAAGATTCACAAAAACAGCATGTAAAATGCATATCAAAATATAAAACACCAAAACAGTGAATCTGACTCTTGTCTTGGTAATGGCTTTCCTCCCTGGCCACTCCTCCTGTTCTCTCTAAATGGACAGAATTCTCGTTTCAAATTTCTGTTTAGTCACGAATTCAACTTGTGACAAAATGTTACCTTCCACATTAGTTCTTTCCTCTAAAAACTGGAATAGCAGAGCCTCATATTGTAAGACTGTTGTGAGGACCAATGTTTGTCAAGAAGCTCTTTGTATATTTATTACAGCTATCTCAAAACAGATTTGTACTTATTGTACCTTATTGCAAGGTAACTGTTTCTACTTCGGAATGTACACTTATTTGCTGTAGATAAATAAGGATAAGGTCCAAATATGAGAGACCTGTGGATGCTTTCACGAAATAACAATTGGGGGAACACAACCTTTCATAAAACATCAGTCTACCAAAATATAAAGTAGAGAAGCTAAAAGAAAAGGCCTCGCCTCAAAAGAAAAAAAATAGTTTAAGAAAAACAAAACAAATCAAAGGCAAGTAACCTTTAAAAATAATGTCAGCCCACAGAACCAAGAATGACACATGGAGTTACTTTCTGAGTAGTTATTTATTGCTTACCTACAAACAGAATCTTTCAGTCTTCAGTCTTTGCATAACTATTACATATATTCTGTGAATTACTAGGGAGGGTCCCTCTTCGGGGACCTGCCTACCAGACATTCCAAGTTCTGCTGTCTCTTTGCCTTCTGAGAAAGAGCCCCTCCCTCCTGAGACTCCAAACTACAACCCACCACGATTATAAGTTAGTTTAATGTTTATCAACCTCAAAAACATTAAGCTGTATGGATTTCAGCTTCCTGGCATGATGGCTGGGGAATTCTGGGAATTGAAGTCCATAAAATTAAAAGTACTTGAGCTGAGAAACACTTAGAAGAACAAAATAGCCTGCTGTGTATAAAGGAAGAACCTGTATTCATAAAGATACTACAGACATTATTCTGACCAGCAGAATCTGCAGAAAGGTCAAAACAGACAAGCTGGCAGACATGGCAGCGTAATCCAGTCCCCGCCCATTTTATACATGCATCAATGTTGCATGTACATATAAAGATGAGGGGTTACAACTGTATTACCGAGTAATTGGCTATTTAATCTCCATCCCTCTAGTCTGGACCCTACCATTAGAACTAGGATGATCCTATAACTTACTTTGCAGAGCATTGTCTTATGTTTGTAGTTACCCATTCACAATTAACATCTGAGCAAGGACTGTGGGTCACTTGATCATGCTCAGTCTCATTGTGGTCCTGTTCCTGTTTATTGAAGACCACTACCACCCCTACATCAGGGGTGCAGCAGAATTTATATATAAAGAACCGTCACTACCTTTTGCTTCCTTGTAAGTAATATTTTACTTACATAGAAAATAGAATTTTTTTTCAGGAAATTTTACAGCTAAATGCTTCTGTTGACATAACTTAAACTCTGAAGGTCAAACAGTATTGCTTTTACTTTACTAAAACAAAAAATACCACGTTTAAAGCCAACAGAGCCAAAGAGTTATTTGATTTGGATTTTGAACAATTGTTTATTTAAGAATGAAAACAAAACAAGCTGTCATTTAAAATTATTACTTAGTACTCTCTCTTATGTCAGCCTTGTGAGTTATTGAATATCTGAAAGAATATTATTAAGTCATCTTATGGCAGATGGGTGTCCTAAAATGCTGTTCCAACTTCTAAAAATGAAAAGCAGCCCCAGGAGAACACAAGAGCAGTGCAGGGATTCCCTAGCTTTGAACCAGATAGAATATACATAGCAGATTAGGAGAACTGTCTCAGAATGAGAACAGCCCCACAGTGGGTGTTTCCTGAAATTCTTTCAATCCTTCAGGATATTTTCAGATATCCCAGCTTACCTTGTTTTTCTGGACAGGTAGCCTCATCTCTAAACAAAGCACATTTTTTTTCTATAGGGATCAGGAGATATAGTTGGGAATATGAAGGATACTTGAGTCTGGTATTTTGCTTTACAGCTTGCAGACTCTTCATATATTTATTTCAAAGTAACCTAAGTAAAATAGAAATCAATGAAGCTTGTAATCTGGTGGGCACTGAAAAAGTGATGGTGGAATGGTGGTGTACCTGAGCAAACCTAGGGCATTTGAGAGAAGGGGTGGAGACAACTTGTAAAGATCTGTACAAATATCCTTGAAAAATAGGAGGGGGAGGAGGAAGAACCACAGATGAGGCAATTGTCAAAGAAGAGGCAGCTGAGTTTGCAGAAAGAATGGGGGCGTGGCCAACTTCTCAAAAGGGATCCTCCGTAGTTTCTTGAACTGCATTGTAAAGTCAAGCTGAGAGAGATAATACATTCAAACTTGCAAGATTCTGTTACTGTACTCATGGTTGGTGCTTCTAGTTTGGACTTTGAAAGGGCTGACACAACCTCTTTGGCTGCCTTTTTCCTGTGAGAATATTAGTGGAAGTGGGAAAGAAGATTAGAATGGAAGAAGAATGTAAGGAAAGTCAGAGCAGCCTCAGTGTTCACGCTTGCAACCTTTTACAACTGAATTTCATGTCATATCATGTCATTTAAACACAGTTTGAAGCTGTGACATCTATTTCTCCCTTTTTTTCTAATATAGTTGAGAGCTACATTAATAGCTCTGAACTAGATCTTAATTTGTTTTACTACTGCATAGTTTATTGAATAAACAGTAATTACTGATATGATATCAAACACTAAGCCATATATATACCATGTTGTTTTTTTCTTCCATTCAATTCTTGGTTACTGCCTGGACAAGTCCCTGCCATTTTTGTGACAGTTTTTCAGAAGTGATTTGCCATTGCTTCCTCACTAGGGCTGAGAGAAAGTGACTAGCCCAAGGTCAACATTATATACAAACCTAATAAATGGCTTCACATTTACATACTATTAAATATAATGTATTCAAGGGTAAACAATGAAACATAGTCCTCAAAAGCAGAAAAACAGCCACCTTTGTGCTCAGCCAAAATGAAACAACCCATATCCTGGTTTAGCATATTATGTGAAGCAAGCTTGTGTTCATTTTGCTAAACTTCGTATAATATATTTGCACCAGATCTTAGAATTGGCACTTGGTGAATTTCTTGTTGAGAAGAGGACAGATCAGGGAGATTTTTTTTTGCTGGGCAATACAAACTGAATGTTTTGGGGGCCTACAGATCAAATGTGTTCATTTAAAGCAGGGGTGTCAAACTGCCAGGCCGTGGGCCAGTTTCATCATACTGAAGCTGCACCCACCCCATTGCCGGCAATGGAAAAAGAGTCACGATATGTCGTGACACGTCACGTGACATGTCAAGTTTGACACCTGTGATTTAAAGCATGGATGCATAACTAATGCATCCACTTCAGCTGCCACTGATTTCCAGGTATTGAATTAAAAATGAACTTAGTGGCTTAAAAACAAGAAAAAGGGAAAGAAGTAGGAAAGGATATGAGGAAATAGACTTTTTGGGTGTGATGTTTTTTCTCTAGATGAACCCACATTCTTCTTGTCTATTATTTAGATTTGCTTATTTAAGCCCTGATATTCATAGCATTTGATGATAGGGCCTTTTCTATTGGCCATGGAGCAGTTCCTGTTCTAATCAGTTCTCTGGAAGGTCATGTTGTTCAGTCGTGTTTATTAAGGAGGTTTGGACTTTGCCATATCCTTCTGTATCTTGCTCTCTTTAAGTTTTAACTAACATTGTTCAGTGAACATTGAGTGATACATTGAGATCAATCAAGAAAATTCATCTCTGGTTTAGAATCATATCCACAAGATATTGCAAGCAATTTATATAGTTGAAAAAAGCTGTGTCAACTTGTTTTTAGATATCACTTAGAAAATGTTTTAAAGGATTGGGATATTTGTTTAAGATCAGGCAGCTAATCAGAGGTCAAATGACTTAAAAGTAAGAATGAACATTCCTGCATAGTTAGGACTCTGTTGGGGCTTATTTTTCTTTATCTGATTGTGATGCCATTGTGTAAATATCAGTTTGTGATATAATCCTATCAGAGTTAAACACTGGTAAGTATCAGTGATTTCCAGAAGTTTAGATTATGCATTCTTCCCACAAAAATTGCTAAACACAGGGTGTTTTGTCCAAAGTTATTATCTTCAAATGCAAATAAGTGGTTAGAATTTAAAATAAATCCAAACATATTCAAAACATCAAGCAAGTATATGTTAATATGTTACTTGCATAATTTATGGGAGCAACAGTCAATTATGGATAAAAACCTATTTGAAAATACACTGAAAGAGTATATAAAAGACAGACAAGAAAAGCTGGATGGACAACCACTCATATCTAAGATTGATTTGAAAATAGTATCGCAGCAAGAGAAGCTGTGGTTTTTCTATAAAAACTACATTTTTCTCAAAGCTATTTTGAAAAACCCAGTTAAACTTTGAAATATATGTTAAGTACATTTTCAGATATTTGGTGAGTATGAAATGTTTGGATTGGCAGAAAATTGTGTATTTATCACTGAAGCACATTTTTAATCCTCTTTCAGGCATTGGTAATAAATGTAATTTTATTATGAATATATCAACATTGGTACCATTTCTCCCCTTCAGTTATCAAGAGTCACTTAGGATTAATTAGGTTCTCTAGCATATAGCATAGAGACATCATGAAAAGAACTATAGGGCAAACTTTTATTTGTTTTCCTTCACTGTAGATTTTATTATTTTTATTAGTTTAGAATAAGGGCCAGCTATATCTCTGAATACATTTTTTTAATATGTAACTAAAGAAAGGTGTTCAGGGTTAGAATACAAAATAAGAATATAATTTCTGTCAGCTTCTAAACCTGCTATTTCAGTGCTTTTGATATGCATGCTTTTAATTACGCTGGTATCTTTTAATTATTTCCCAGATGTGCATCTAGGCTCGTAGTAAAATGCTGTCACTGAATAATGCTCATCATACAGTTTATACAACAAAAGAGAAAAGACTAATCCTTCAAAAATTTCAAAAATTACCTGGCAGTGTATCAAAATAATTGTTCCTCTCTTTTTCTCCCATTCAATGATCAAATTATATCTTCAGTAACAAAATATACAAGGACACATTTGATCTTGTAAATGATACCGGACTCTTCTTTCTGAAGAAAAATGACAAAACTGGCCATAATTATCAAAATATATTCTGTGAGAGCAAGAGAAGTTAGTGCTTTGTTAAATATAAACGGCTAAGAAAGAATTAAATGCATCTGTTTCAGTTCATAAAATGCAAAAGTCTCCCATTTTATTATTCAAGGTGTTCCTTATTTCACTGCTGAGCCAAAAGACCAGTCAGTTATCCCTGGTGCGCCTTTCCAGATGGCATGTGCTGCAGTAGGACCACCTGAGCCAGTGACAATTGTTTGGTGGATGGGTGATTCCAGGCTTGGACATCCAGACATCTCTCCCTCCACTCTAAATGTGTCAGGTAAGACTTCTTCCTTTGATAAATAAAACTATCCATACAGGAATAGGATGGCTAATGGGACAAAGGTATAAACAACAATAATACCCAGTTTCTGACCCAATGTAAGATTTTGTGTCAGGTATCTTAAAAAGAGGGAAAACAACAACAACTCACCAAAGGCTACAACAATTTCTAAAATTTCTGAGATAATTCAAAAACAAATATACATTTCTCTCTCCCTACATCCCAGTATTTTTTGGCAAGATTTCCCCCCCAAAACTGTTTGTTGTTTGTAATGACTTGTATAAATGCTTCTGTTTTCTACAAAATATCAAAAGTCCACTATGTGCACCAGCTTGTAGTAGGTGAAAGAAAACATGATTGAAGTTACAATATTGGGGAAATGGACCACACTGAAAAATGATGTGCAGTTGATGGAACGTTGTTAAAATCCTTGGATTTCTTTATTACTTTTAATTTTCAAAAAAATAATACCACAAAAGTAAACACTATGGAGATTAAACAATTACCACCTAGAACTTTGAGATCTTCAAGAGAAATTTAAAGATATATCTGTAGTGAATATTTTCCCTATGTTTAGGAGCAAATAAAAGACATTCTAGATTTAAGACAAAATAGGAGACCTGCAAAGGAGAATTTCCTGTTGATATTTATATTAAAACTGAAATAAACATTCCAAGAAACATTCCCTTTCTGACTGGCTTGTTTTATCATAAATAATTGTAGGACTGGTAAAGCTAATGGTTAATTATCAGAACCTCCCATTTGGATAACCTCTTTATTGAAGATTGGGGTTAATGGTATTGGATTCACTGAACTTAGAACTTCCCAACTTCTGGATTCAGTAGGCATCTCATGTTCTTGGTGATCTTTACTGTGGGAGCTGGTAATTTGTTCACATACAATACTAAGCTATCATGTAGGTTTTTTGGTTTTCCAAATTTAACTATTGGAATTTGTAAATCATGGTTAATGGTTAGGATGCAGGGGGAGGGAGTTATGTAAGGGACTGGTTGTTTCTATCCATCCCATCTAGTCTGACAGGAGGGGCATACACCCTGGATCCCCTCAACTAAAAAATGCCATCTGCTGGGACATTGGAAGCAGGCTTTTTCTGCAGCAGCCCCTGCCCTCTGGAACACCATACTCTTTGTGGTTGAATTGATCCTGACCCTGCCAGCCTTTCCCAAAGCACTGACGACCCAGATACAGTATGCTCCAGGGTTTGGGGATTAGATGGTCTGTGAGATGCGATGTTCTTGTGCTATTAAGTTCTTATGGAGTTTGTTTTCAACCCTCATTGGTATTTTTTTAATATCTTGTTGATACTGTTTTTGCATTGTTTTAATGTTTTTATTCTGCATCTTGCAACTGCAGTTTTAAATTGATTTATAATACATACATATGTACATACATACATACATACATACATACAGTACATACATACAGTATATACATGTACAGGACTACCTGTAAACTACCTAGAAGTTCTACCAACCTATGATATGGAGGGATCATTTTATAGGATTTTCGTGCTACCAGGAAGCTTGTTTATGGAATCGATAAAACTTCCTTTAAATAAGTTACAGATTGCTCTTTAAGCATGATTACCTGGAATTTTACAAGCTCAAAATGAAGTGGAAATTCCATTTTGATTTGAAAGCATGGTTTATTTTGTTTTTCAACCATGCTCCTAATTTGACCTATTCTGGATTGAAAAAAAAAACTTCCTTCACATGTGCATGCAATATTTTGCTCTCTAGATAAAGCAATAGCACTTAGACTTATATACCGCTTCATAGTTCTTTGCAGACCTCTATAAGCAATTTACAGAGTCAGCATATTGCCCCCAACAGTCTGGGTTTTTTACCGACTTCGGAAGGATGGAAGGCTGAGTCAACCTTGAGCCGGTGAGGATCGAACCCCTGGCAGTCAGCAGAATTAGCCTACATTCTAACCACTGCCCACCATGCCTCAATAAAATTCAGCCCAAAATGTAGATTAAACTCTGAAAGAAGTTTGTCTTTCTTTCCAGGCTGTATAGAAAATGGCTCTGAAGAGCTAGTGTGCTGTTTCTACTTGAAAGCTTTTCCTTCTGCAGCTTTTATTTCTGTAATCTAATAGTATAGCCAACATATACTCCCAGATACATAGTCTTCATTCAGGTGCACATTTTGTGAAACTAAATTTGCAAAATTTAGAAAAGAAACAGTAATTTGTTAAACTATGTTTGTGATCCCTTTCCTCGAAACTGTTGTAAGTTTGCCTTTGAAATAGATTATTCACTTCACTGAGGAAACGTGCTTTCTCCATCATGCCCTCTACATCTGGAATAGCCTCCTCTCCCCCCCTCCCAAGTACAGCACCTTCCCTTTTGGGATTCTAGAAAGCTGTTAAAATCTAGCTTTGGTTCCAGGCCTGGAATTCATGTATCGGTGTAATTTGGAGGGAGGGGGGAAGACCTGTTGTGATTTGTGTTCCCTTTAAGATTATTTTAGTCCAGTCTGTGTAGTTTTATGTTTTAATTGTTTTATTGGGATTTTTTGGTTTTGTATGCCACCCAGTCTCCTTTGGAATTGGGCGACTATAACAAATAAATAAATAATAAATAATACCAACGTGTACACAAAACACCTTTTGACCCACATATTTTTGCTCTGCTTTCATTTGAGTTGTATACTGTAGGTAAAATCTGAGCGGTGTGTGAAACCTGTGAAATTCTACTCAGAGATTATTAAATATTTAGATTGTTTTCTAGGTTTTTTTTTCAGTATTCTTTTTTCTTGACCAATTTCTAGGTATTAATCAAAGCACAGTTTTCTCCTGTGAAGCCCATAACATAAAGGGATTATCTTCATCTCGGACGGCCATTGTACGGATTAAAGGTGAGAAATCGGTTCCTATCCTTCCACAGATGGAAACATAGAAAAGTGGCGCATTCTCTCACAGGAAAAGGGAAAAAGTAATCTAAACCAGAGCTCCCCAACCTTTATGGGTTGGCGGCCCAGAGGGAAAGGGAGGAGTAGGGAAATGTGTGCACGCACATGTGTGCAAACAGGTGCATGCACAGCAGCACCGCTAGCATCTGCGTGCATGCGCAAGTGGGCTGCGCGCACCTGCAGCGGTGCTGGTGGCAGCACTGGCGCCTGCACGCATGGGCAAGGGGGCCTCTAGCACCTGTGCACATGTGCAAATGGGCCGCTAGCATGTGTGGCGTCACTAGCACTCGCCAGCCATTCCTGCAGTCCAGTGACCATCAGGCCGCAGACTGGTATCAGGCCGCGGACCACAGGTTGGTGATCCCTGATCTAAATTACTAAAAAAACAGTAGTTTTTTTTCTCCACCTTTTAAAACTGCTACACACAACCCTCACACGTGACATCTTAGCTGACTCTTTATGCTCTCAACAGATTAAATAAAATTCAGAAAAATTATTCGCTATTTTTTTTTATGCAGGCCCATCCCTTTAGCAGGAAAATTTGCTGATAAAAATAAACCACCAGCAGCTCAAGAAAGGAGTGAGATACAAGGGAACAAACCTTGTTTTAGCTTAGGAAGGTTAGGGCTAGGGCATCAAAGGTCTTTCTAGAAGGAAAAGGGTGCTGTAACTATACACATCAGGTATAAAAATGTAAGATGAGGGAATATGAGTCAGGATGTCACAGCACAAACTCCAGTCTTTTGTTCTGTGGTTGGTGTCACAACAGTGCAATGCATGCTTCATCATTAGTCTCTCCTATGGATGCCTGTGATCATGACATTGTCTACAATGTGTAAATGAGAACAGCATCCTTTTTGGCAGACATACTGTAGATTTGGTGTTTTGGCAGCCAAAATGTCTCCCATCATCCTTTTGCTCAAATGAACTGGCTTTTCATGAGCTATTGAAAGCCGAAGGATGCAAGCTACTGCTTGGAACAATTACATTTCAGGAAAATATTGCTTTTATGTCTTTCTATACTTCGCAGCACTAAACTTTCATTTAAAGCATTAACAAGGTTTTGCTTCTAAAGTAAGTAATTCTTTTTCTCCTCCCAGTTTGTTCTCTTATTTAACAAGAAACTAAATGTGTAGGCTAAGAATAATTACTACTTTTGTAGGGCAGGGAAATTAGATAACTGGGGCTTGGTTAACTGCATTCCTTGTTATGCAAAATAGAATATATAAGAATATATTGTTAGGAATGAGTCTTATTGAAGCTTTTAATGAACCAAATACAGCTAAACTAAAAGAAAAAAGGTCCAGAAGGTGCAGAAAAAAAAGAAAACAAAAAGGCACGAATAAAGAAGCTTCCAAACTTCATCTCATTGTCCATAAGCTGATTTTATTAACTTTTCATCCTTTTTTAATGTTACATATAAAAATCTGTTCTCTCCATAACCTAACTTTTATCAATATGCAATCCTGAAATCATCTTTTTATTCTTAGTTCAGCAAAAAGTTCATTAGAAGTCAACAGAAATACCAAACAAATAGCTTATCCCTGGTCAAATAGTCCAACTTTATATTCCTTCTTTTTGCTCTACTCGGTTTAAATTGACCTTCAAATCATCCCTACAGCAACCTACTTTGTAAATCCCAAAAAAGGCATTGTCCAAAATTTCTTATTGCACCTGCCCCATGTCCAGATCCTGATTTGTCTTTTGTATTCCCATATTGGTCATCTCAATTTTTTTGTCTTCCATGTTTTCAAACTCTATATTGCCTATGCAAGTTTTTAAAAAGGTTTTTCTCATCATCTTTCAAAAGTTTGTCATTGAAATATATGTTTTTCCTGGGATTGTTAATATTTCAATCTATGTTTTTTTTTAAACTCTTTAAAATAACAAAAAGATCTAGCCTGCTTAACCATTTTAACTCTTTTCTGCCTAATTCTTTAGTTCCATATAGTGTCCATTGGCAACCTTCATCAAACTTCAATTCCTAATATGGGTTTAGCTCTGTTTTAGTTATTTCCCACAAGTATATTATTTAATGATATACTTGTTTTTCAAATCTTACAGATAAAATAACCAATAATGCCAATATCTCTAGTCTCCCTAACAGTTTAAAACTTTTTAAAATCAAAACCTCTTTTTGGCTTTTTGCCAATTTTATATTACTTTAAATCCTTATGACTCTGTTTCAGATTTCTTAAATCCAAAGAAAATGATAAAACTCACCAGGTATCACATTAAACTCACCATTTTGAAGGTCTCTAATTTCCATATAGTGGTTAACATTTCCAAATATGATTTAAAAATGAGTAACTGCCTTAGTGTCCTTAAAGGCTCTGCCACCACTGGGAGCTAAGATGTTGTCTTCCTTGGCACAAAGCACATACACCTGTGGGAGATCATTGTTTGAGGGGTCTTTGGTGCTCTCTGAGCTTGGTTGTTTTCTAGCAGATATTTTATTTTCCAAACGAGGTAACGTCATCATGTTACCTAGTTTGGGTAATGAAATGTCTGCAAGAAATTAACCAAGCTAAGAGAGCACCAAGGACCCCTCATATCAACCCTGAGCTACAAATATTCTCCTTTATTAGATCATTGTTTTTCAGTCTCCGTATGAGGAGCTGCCATTCCATACACTCATGGGTGATCTCCTGATCTCCCCTTTTCCAGAGAGATTTGAAGAACTGGTCTATCACCAGTCTTTCATTCTTCACAGCGGGTTTCATCTCTGCTCATTTGTGGATTTCAATCAGCCATGGCTCAAACCAGAAGCCAAAAGAGTGGATTCTTTCCCAAAAGATCATGTATGAAAACCATAGCTATCTTGTACAGACCTTGATCCATGATGGAGAATGTAATGTCCAGTGAAGGAATATGTCAAGGAATATGATTGCTTCAGTATTTTTTTTACAAGAATACACAACCATTTTAAGTTGGTGAACTCGTTTAGAATCTAGAGAGCATGTTCTGGCTACTCGACAAAATGACCACTGTAACCTTGCTTAATCATGAAATCACTGTTGTTGTAGGAGAAGCCGATCACAAAGCAGTCTTTTATGCAGTCATCCACTATTTTTATATGGGTGATGCTGAAAGCTGGCATTTTGATTTATAGTGCATCATGTTTAGATAGATAGATAGATAGATAGATAGATAGATAGATAGATAGATAGATAGATAGATAGATAGATAGATAGACAGACAGACAGACAGACAGACAGACAGACAGACAGACAGACAGACAGACAGACAGGAAGCTGGAGGTACCATAGATATTACATTGTTTTTACAAGACTGCTTTGAGTGTACAGATTGGGGCATGTTTAAGGAAGCAGCTACTGATAACCAACATACAAATGTTGAGGAGTATGCCACCATGGTGTCTGCATATATCCAAAAGTGCATAGAAGATGTCTGTGTCCTGAAAAGCATTGTTGTGAGGGCGAATGAAAAACCGTGGCTGACCTATGAGGTCCGCAAGATGCTGAAAGCACGGAATGTGGCTTTTAAATCTGGTGACATGCTGGCACTTAGAACAGTCAGAGCAAATCTGAAAAGTGCCATAAAAGATGCAAAGCAAGCCCATTGCCAGAAAATTCAGAACTTTTTTCAGGATCCAACAAACACCAGGCGAATGTGGCAAGGGATCCAGGCCATCACGGATTACAAGGTGACTCCATCAAGATCCAAGGACGACACAGACTTCCTAAACAAACTGAATACATTTTTGGGTAGATTTGAGGCATCAAATAATACTCCTGCTAGGAAAGCTGTGCCCCATCCTGACGAGCAAGTGCTACGTTTCTATGTCACCTCTGTCCGGAAAACACTGCAGAAAGTTAACATTCGGAAAGCCGCAGGCTCAGATAACATCCCTGGACGTGTCCTCAAGGAATGCACAGAAGAGCTGGCTTGTGTTCTCACACATATTTTCAATCTCTCATTGCAGCAGGCAGTGGTCCCATCGTGTTTTAAGATAGCCATCATCTTGCCAGTGCCAAAAAAGTCCACAATTACAGGCCTCAATGATTACCGTCCGGTTGCACTGACATCCACCATCATGAAATGCTTTGAGAAGCTGATAAAGGACATTATTATATCTAGCCTCCCGCCAGCATTTCACCCACTTCAGTTTGCCTACCGACCAAATCGCTCTATGGAGGATGCTATTTCTTCTGTTCTCCATTTGAGCTTGAAGCACTTAGAGGAAAGAAATACTCATGTGCGTTTGTTGTTTGTCGACTTCAGTTTGGCATTTAACACAATCATTCCCCAGCATCTAGTAGACAAACTGGGCCTTTTAGGATTAAACACTCCTTTGTGCAACTGGATTCTTGATTTTCTTACCAACAGGCCCCAGTATGTGCAAGTTGGAACAAATACCTCTAATACCATTTTCTTGAGCACAGGTTCTCCACAGGGCTGCATCCTAAGTCCACTGCTGCTCACCCTGTTGACCCATGACTGTTGTGTTAGGTTTGCCACCAACCATATTGTGAAGTTCGCAGATGATACAACAGTAGTGGGCCTTATTCAGGATGACAAGGTGGAAGCTTACCGCAAGGAGGTTGAGGGGCTGGTGAACTGGTGTAAGGAAAACAGCCTAGTTTTAAATACTGGAAAAACCAAAGAGATCATTGTTGATTTCAGAAAAGGCAGGCATAGCCACACTTCTCTGTGCATTAATGATTCACCTGTGGAGATGGTTACCAACATCAAATTCCTGGGTGTGCAGCTAACGAGTAGGCTGACTTGCTCGCTCAACAGTGAGAAACTGGCGAAGCAGGCACAACAACACCTGCATTTTTTGCGTCACATGAGAAAAGCACATCTTCCTTCCCCTGTCCTGACCACTTTCTACAGGGGAACGATCGAGAGCATCCTGTCATACAGCATCACGGTCTGGTTTGGAAGCATCACTGCTTCAGACAGGAAGGCGGTGCAGAGAGTGGTGAGAATGGCTGAAAAGTTCATTGGCAGTTCCCTCCCTCCCATCCAGGACATAGCACAGAAGCGTTGCTTGAGCAGAGTCCGTAAGATTATCTGGGACACTACACATCCTCTTCACGACCTGTTTTCCTTGTTATCTTCTGGGAGGAGGCTTCGTGTTATCTGTAACAGAACATCCAGATTCAGCCATAGTTTCATTCCATACAGCATTAACCTTGTGAACTCTCAAGCTTCCTCCTTCCATTATATATTCAAGATGGACAATATTTAATATTTATTTGCTACGTATATGTAGAAGTGTGGGTCTATACATATGTTGTTCATAGTATGTTTAGGTGTGTGTCATGTATGTGTTTCACTTTGAGAGTGGGCAACTAAATTTCATTTTTGATGTATGCCATTGTGCCCACAGTAAAAAAATGACAATAAAGGTTATCTTATCTTATCTTAATCTTATCTTAATCTTATCTTAATCTTATCTTAATCTTATCTTAATCTTATCTTAATCTTATCTTAATCTTATCTTATCTTATGTTTTCTAAATTTGTAGCTGGAAGAAATGTTGCCAAATATAAAGTATGGAATACAGATAGCCCTTGCTTAGCAACTGGTCATGACCATTCCCAGTTACAACCATTGTGAAAAAGTAACTTTGAAACTAACACCCAGATTTATGACCTTCCAGGTCGATAAAGCAAAACAAAGCTAAAGTAAGATTATAAGTACAGTCACGACTTTGTTTAATGACTGAATTGTTGTCCCAGTTATGATTGCCAAATGAGGACATCTGTTGGTAGAAAGAGGTACTATCATTTCTTGTGGGCCAGTCTAGTCAGGTTCTTTCAGATCAAGTGGGGTTGATCTATGTGAAATATCTTCACAAAAAGCGTTTCTAATAGTCATTGCCATCAGTCACCCAACTCTTATACAGGTAGTTCTTATACAAGTTGCCTAAAGCAGGAGTCCTCAACCTTGGCAACTTTAAGACTTGTGGACTTCAACTTCCAGAATTCTTCAGCCAGCAAAGCTGGCTGAGGAATTCTGGGGGCTGAGGAATTCTGGGAGTTGAAGTCCACAAGTTTTAAAGTTGCCAAGGTTGAGGATCCCTGGCCTAAAGAATGTTCGAAATTCCAGCAGGCCTCCCAAAAATTACTTATAACTCTTCCTCAGAGTTATGACTGCAACACACCCATACACCTTCCTGGGGGGGGGTGTCACATGTCCTGCACTTGGCACCTGGCTTGCATTTACAGTGTCCTGGGGTTATGTGACTACGATTTGCAATTTTTTTCTGGTTTCTGCCATTTTTTTTGCCAGAAATTGACAAAAACCACCTATTTGGGAAAATGGATTTGCTTAACAACCACATGGTTCATTTAACTACTGCAATGATTCGCTTTTTGACCATCGTAAATATAGTCATAAAATATACTCAAGACAGATGGTGACCTGCTTAGCAACTACAGTGATTTGTGACCAAAATTCCTAGTTCAATTGAGGTTGTTAAGTGAGGACTACTTGTCGTGATTTTCCATCTTGCATTATTGCTGGTATGTTATACTTTTTGTTAAGGCCAAGTTAGAAGTTAAATACAGAACTGGTGGGTTGAAAAGGGCAGGTGTAGAGTGACACTAAGAAAGAAAATACTGAGGTTCACCCATAGTGCAGTAATTTGTTTAGGTTTTCTCGGTTTAGAATTATCTGTGAACCAACGCATTACTGCTTAATGCTGTGCCATATGATGCCTCCTGGGCCACCTTCCGCCTGTGCAAAGCTGTGTAAGACAATTTGGAAGGAGGGATGTTTGGTGCTGTAAGCCAGTGCTGATCTGAACAGGCTTACTGTTATATTGGGATGGGCATTGTCTTCTAGGTCAAGAGCTGGAATTCAGCTTCTCAACCTGGCCGGGTATTAAAAGCCTTATAGTGAAATAATGGCATAAGCTGAGAAGATGGGCCTCAAAGAAATGAGCAATTTCCTGCTCATCTCTGGAGATAGGTGGGCATCAGAGTGAGAATAAGAGCATTTTTCCTCACAGAGGTAGTGTAGTTCCAAATCTCCAAAACTGCTGCTGAAAATCAATAATTTTACTGCTGAATTTGATGAAACGAGATAAGATGAGATAACCTTTATCGAGAGAGAGAGAGAGAGAGAGAGAGAGAGAGAGAGAGAGAGAGAGAGAGAGAGAGAGAGAGAGAGAGAGAGAGCGCTATGCCTATATAATAAAGAAAACAGGTCGTGAAGAGGATGTGTAGCATCCCAGACAATCCTGTGGATCTTGCTCAAGCATCGCTGAATTTCGGTACTGCAATTTTGACGTGTCCTTGGAGATGCATGTGTTATACAGTCTGTGTTATGTTCAAACCAGGTCATTAGATTCCAACAAATCCCAGTGAAGAAAACAAAATATTGATTTCATTTAGAGATGCCACTTTCTAATTGATTTGACCCACTATAACTGTGGGAAAGAATTCCAAATTTCTTGAAACTGGTCTGATTGGGGGATGTTATTTAATTCTTTAACTCTTTCGCTCTTGGACAGAAAACTGCACTGTCTTTGTTTTGAGGCAACAGACTGCCCAGCAAGGATTGGAACTGAGTCCCCTCTTATTAATGGCAACCAAAAATTAGTAATTCATGCTTCTAAGGTTTGAAGCTTTGGTGAGATGAGGAGAAGCTAGATTTAGGTTTCTAGCTTGGACTAAATTCTCAGATATATTTAGAAGTTTGAGGTAAAATATTCGAAAGCACTGCAAGTAAACAAAGTATGAGGAGTTTCTGCTCTAGAAACTAATGGCAAGGAAATGATCTAAAGGTAAGAGGAAGCCTTTGCCAAGCAAGGAGTGGGAGTTGGTTTCAAGTATCAGTGGCAACATGAATGGAACCATTGAGCCATGAGTGGGAACAGGAGATGACGGGAGCAGTGAAGGGGTGTATCTGAGAGAACATATGGAGAGCGAGGAGCTTGAGAGTAAACTAGGGGAAAATGGGCCAGAACAAGATAAATGAGAGGCAACCAGCTTGAATTTATATTTAAAAAGACAACAAACCAAGGAAGAAATTGGAAACGGTTTTCTCAAGCCAGCAGTGTCATCAAAATCTTTACCCTTTTTATTTCTAGTGTTTACCAAAAAAAAAAAGTGTCATGATTAAGCAACTGCTCCTATGCGTTCCCCCTTTCTTTTCCTGTTCATTGACAGTTCCCTGTACTTTCTCATATTCCTTTCAACCATGTGTTTTATTATAAGACTCATCCAAACTGTGACTTCATCTCATTTCAAATTTATCCTGTCTCCCTATATACTTTCAATGAAATATTGCCAATGAATGTCACGATGGCAACAGCAATAAAGTACAAATGAAAAAAGAAATATTAATCTCAGAATACTTATGGAAAGAGCATGTCTGGAACTTTTTCAAGCAAGACTGAATTGTGAAGACATGTTCTTTCCTCGCATCATTTGCAATGTAATTAGCAAGGAGGTGTAGCAGTTTTTAGTCTGTTGTCCAGGATGATCTAAAATCAAAAGGGTCCTGGAGGGATGGATCATTCCTGAAGGTGCCGACTTCTGTTTGGTTCTGTGTTGTTGGCTTTTGTATTCATAAGATCTATAGCTACCCTCTCGAAATAGTATCTGCAATATTCAGTGTGTAGTGTCACTAGTGTGTAGAGGGCATTGATTTTTGTAAGGCATGTCATATTTATATACAGCAGAAATCAGTAAAATAAGGGCAAAGAATGATAAGTTCTACTCTTGCCCCTGAACTACTCTCCTCTGTGTATTATTTGCAGATGTGTCAGAGAAACGGTTCCTGAACAGTGGTTTCTCTTCTGAAGTTTTCAGATATTGAGTAATAGCGTAATTAAAAGCACATGGCATTGGGGAGACGCTGAATGCCATATGCATATATAACGCATGAATAAAGTTGGTTCAGGAAGGCTGTGGAAATTCTGAAGTAGTGCAAAGGGTTGGGTGTAGACTTTTTACCCATTAATGTGATTTGTTTTCCTAATAACCAACTTATGTAAGTTCTCTGAGCAGTTGCCAAAACTGCTCAATATTACATATAAAACAACAAAAACTAAATCAGAAGGGAAATGGATTACAAATTGAGAAATCGAACTATAAAACGTAAATTATTTTAAAGCTGTAATCAATAATAATAGAATAGTAAACAATAAAAAATAACTTGTTTTGAAAAAGGCTATAAAATAAGCACAAAAACAAATCTCTTTAGTAAATCAAGTTTATTACTGGGTGCTATGTCAAAACATCTTCTCACTTGATCAGGGAAGTGGAGGGGGTATTACACAACCTAATTTGGAGAATATAGAAATTTGGGCAGGAAAATATGGAAAAGGTCGAAGCTGCTTCCAAACAATAGTACTGATACATGCACATGGAAGCTTCAGTTGGTGCCAGATTTTTTATACAACCTTGAAAATATTGGAATTACAGTAATTGAACTTCCCAAACAACTGTGACTCATAATCAGAGGACTAAGGGTTTCCAGCTAAATGAGAGTTGCTTGCCTGAACCATTAGTGACTCCAATGACTTCAGCAACAATTGCATCCCCTTTTGTGTTTGCTGAGACTAAGGGAAAGTGATATTGTTCTGATATTGGGTGATGTATCACTCAGATAAATCTCATTACATACTCAAATTTTTTGCAAGCCTCATAAACTTCGGAATGAGATAGAAGTTTTTATAAGGGATGATTATCTCTATTATCTCAACAGAATGAGTGTAAATGACTGCATTGTGAATGACGTAGGATTGCTTGTTCATTAATAAAGATTAAAAATGTCACATTTTTCATGGAACATTTTTATAAGAACTGAACAAACTTTTCTGAATTTCTGTAGGTTTTTTTTAATCCTGTTCTTTTCCAGTGTTTAAATGCATTCCAATACATAAGTAATGAGAGTTAGTTTGCTGTAGTGGTTAAATCATCAGATTAGGAACCGAAAGATGTGAGTGCTAGGCCCATCTTAGGCATAAAGCCACCTGGGTGACCTTGGGCCAGTCAGTTTTTTCAGCCCTAGGAAGAAAGCAATGGCAAGCCAGCCAAGGATTTGCCAAGAAAACTGCAGGGACTTGTCTACATACTAGTGACACTCCAAGAGTTGGACACAACGGAATGGAAGAAAATGTGTGTTTGCATGTGTGTGTGTGTGTGTGTGTGTGTGTGTGTGTGTGTGTGTGTGTGTATTATAGGAGACACATGCAAGTATGACATAGGGCTAGTACTGTGCCGGGAAGAAAACCATGTTATTCGAAAGGTTTAAGAAATGTCAGACTACTATCACTTGACTCTCAGATTCCATAACAGAATGTTTTTGAAAGCAACAAATGTTCATTATTTTCTCTGTTTAACCATCAACTCGGGAAAAAGATATTCAGTGTTAATCGGGATTTATAATGTCATGAGCAGGCTACCTCTGTTCATTCATAGCTCAATTAGCACCTCTCAGGGATTGTTGTCCAAAGTCCCAGACTGTAGCACTTGCACATTTCTATGTAAATAATTGCTCAGTTTTGCATATGTTAAAAATCTTCCTTCTGTTTCAGCGATCCCTTTTCCACCTTTCAATGTGACAGTCACTAAGATCACCAGCAACAATGCCAGTGTCATTTGGCAACCAGGATTCGATGGCCTTTCCCCCCTACATTCTTGTACAGTACAGGTATGATACGATTGGATATATGTCCTCTCCAAACTAAACTGCTAAACCTTAGTTTTACATGACAGAACTTGTTTTCCAGTTTCAGTTTCCACTGTTCTAAACAATGGAGCTTTATAAAGTCCCCATTACTTAATCTAATGTTATTTGCTTGACTTTGTCACAAGCAGCAGACTAGTAAAAAAGCTAATCAGCATTCAAGCAGACCTCTAACTCTGTGTCCAATCCTTTGATAAAGTGCTAAGGATCAGAATGAAGTTATTGTGGGGAAAACAGGAGGAGGAAAGAGTATTAGGTATGTTCGCCACCTTGAATTATTTATAAAAAATAATAAAGGTGGCGTTAAAAAAAAATCTAAAAGAGATGAGAGAGAGAGAGAGAGAGAGAGAGAGAGAGAGAGAGAGAGAGAGAGAGAGATATGGATGGACAGACGGACGGACGGACGGACAGAGAGGCAGATGGACAGATGACTTGAATCTCTTTCTTGGAAGAGGGGACTCTGAGCCAAATTGGAATTGGTATATCTTTAAAACTAATCTTTACTGCAGGAAAGGGGCGGAATAAGAACATTCCTGGATGTAAGAGTTCTTGCCAGTGAGAAAACGTTTGGCCCATAGCTCCATAGGAAACATTATAAGGCATTTCTGAAGCTATATTGTTGTGGAGCTCCAGGAAGAAATATATAAATCATGAACGAACCATTTCATGTTGAGTTTCGGATGAAGACAGAGAACATGAGGGATTTTCTGCTTCAAGTACAGTTGTTATTGGGAATATTGCAGAAAGGCTGAGGAACATGTGCCTGCTCCTGCTATGTCTCAAGCATCAAATACTCTGAGGCCAGTCCCAACAGGAATCACTGAACAATGGGCAATAACAAGCTTTGCAACCTGATCATGCATTGGAGCAATTGATTGTGGTAATTGCTTCTCAGATTGAACCAGTTCACACAGTTCTCCAATATGTTGTTGTCAAAACTGAGTTGCAGGTGTCCTTGAAGCAGAAATACTAGAGGCCAAAATCCTGAGGGTGTGGCCCCAGAATAAGAAACAGCAGCATGCAAAACAAGGGTGGAGATCTTTTTCACTTTGAGGCATAGATACACTCATAAGATATGCATTTATTTCGTGGCTGCATTCCAGCAGTGGGCAGGCCAAAGCCAAAATTGGGGTTGACCAAAGCAACACCTACGAATGCCTTTCATACTCATACTCACTCTGAAATGAAGAAGCTGAGACTTAATTTATACTATGGAGATACTGTCTGTAGGAAAGAAGACCATGTGAAATAGACATTTGCAGTTGTTATCAGAGATTTTTTCTAAAATTCAAATATACAGTGTAGAAGTTCTCCTAAGTTTTTAATGTTGAGATAACCTTGGTGATAGCAGTTATTTTATCTGAGATGATCTGTTCTACCAGCTGTGGTCCTGTCTAGAGAAGATCTATGCATGGATTTAACATTTAGGTTGGACTACTGTAATTTACTCTACCTGGGTTTGTTTTTGAAGATGTTTTGGAATTTTCTGTTGATGAGAAAGTGGCTAGATTTATTTGGTCAGAAGTTGCCTATATTCTGCAAAGTTTTGTGGGGCATAAATTCAAAATCCCATTGCCACTACTCCAAAATTATAAATTTAGACCTTGTACACTGAGGTTGTCCCCTCTCTAGTTCTTCTTGTGGTAGGCAGGGAGGAGTATTATAGCCAGTCTCCTTGTTTACTGTCAGTGGATCGTTCAACATTTTATTTAACAAGAGTACATTGTCTGAATAGATTATATGTTTCTGCTGGTTTTTGTGCAAACCAGTGTCTGCATTTCCTGCATCGGATGAGGAGAGCACATCTTTCTCCTTCCGTCCTGGCAACTTTTTACAGAGGCACAATTGAAAGCGTTTTAACAAACTGCATCACTGCTTGGTTTGGTGGTAGCAGTGCTTCAGATAGAAGTTCCATACAGAGAGTGGTAAGGACAGCTGAGAAGATTATAGGAAGCTCACTTCCCATTATTCAGGAACTGCTTATAAGTGCTATGTGCTTAGAGCTCAAAGTATTGTTAGAGACCCTGCACACCCACTTCACAGTCTGTTTCTGTTGCTCCCCTCTGGGAGGAGGTTTCGAAGTATTTCTAACAGGACTACTAGATTCTACAACAGCTTTGTTCCTTATGCCATCCATCTTGTAAATTCGCAGGATTCCTTTTTTCTCGCCATGTATATGTATACATCTGAACTAGACTGTGTTGTTCCTCTGTGTTATATATGTGTGATATATGGTTATATGCATACTCTTTTGTTATGTTTATATATTGGAGGTGGTTACTCTTTGAGAGCTGAATGTAATGAAATTTCACTTTAATGTATGCTGATTGGTGTACATTTAAAGTGACAATAAAGTTTATTCTGTTCTGTTCTGTTCTATTCTATTCTATTCTGTTCTGTTGAAAGGTTCAGAACTTCACATTTATGGTCAGAATTAGTTTCTTTTTTCACATGGTTTGCCAGCACTCTTAATTACAACTACCACATGTCTACTGCCAGTTGTGTTGTGTGTGTGTGTGCACAGGCATCTCTCCAGTTTGTTATCTTTCTGTCCTCTTATAGGAAGTTCTCACTTAACTCTTCACTTGCCTTAGTAGGGTGTAAGTACTCTATTGTTTCATCACATTGGTCACCCAAGTAACAATGGGTTCAGATGGCACTGATACTTTCACTAGCTGCTCTGGTTGCCATTGAACTCTCATTTTGGTTCAAAGTACTGGTTAGGATCTAAAACTGAAATGGTTTGAGGCCAAGTTCCCCAAAGGATTTTTCATCTGCATTTAGACTTACAAGGTTTGTCTGAAAACCCCGTGCTAGCTGCCTAACTCTGAAACAAATGCAAGGGGAAAATCCCTTTCAGCTGTCTTCTGTTAGGTGAAATCCCTTCCTTTCAGGCTTGGGAAATCCCTAAAGTTCACTTATTCCCAGTGACTTTCTCTTAAACTAGTTGAGTTGGCATGAAAAATGGAACTCTTCCTGGATTTTTAAACTGGGCAATTAAATTTTATTTGCTAGTTCCTACAGCTTATTTAGGCATTGAAGATTTCTGCTATGTTTATTTCTTGAATACTTGAAAATTGCCCTGAAAAGTTTTACCATAGAATGAAGAAAGGATTGGTAAATGATAATGTCTGGTGATAGCATCATACAAATATAGGTATATACGGTATATATTTAGATCTGTTGGCCACCAATCCCTGCAACTTATGTACTTGTGTCAGATATTGGGATGCAAGTACATAATTTACATGATGAGCTTACACACCTATGATATCATGGCTTATGGTAGACACTACTGCTAAAGATGCTGATCGGGAAGAGCTAGGTTTGGAAAAGCTTCCTATAGTCCTCAGCAGAAAGTGCTTTTCAAGCCTCTTTGACAATACAGTTTTGGAAGACCAATTGCAGTCTAGGAGGAAGAAAAAATTAACTCTTCCCTTCCAGCAGCAGCTCAGCTATCCACACGCTAGAAGCAGTCTTTTTCCCCCAAGAAAATATTCAAGCCTTTTTCTTCTTTATTAGCACTATGATTAATTTTGAACTTAATATTTTTAGCTGTGATTTTTATCTCTTCCTTTAGTGTAACACAAGTAGTAAAAAAAAACTATTAGTGCCAATGCAAGGCTTTTTTCAATAGCAACTGAGATGATGGGAAAGGATTAAAGATCCTTCTGATTGGCTAGGCAAGAAAGAGCAAGAATAGCTTTCCAATGACACAGACTTGAACACTGGGCGCTATCTAACAAAATGAAATTCAATGGTGAAAAAAGTAAGGTTCTACATTTAGGCAAAAAAACCCAAATGTACAGGTATAGTATAGGGGGTACCTTGCTCAATAATAGTAACTGTGAGAGGGATCTCGGAGTCCTAGTGGACAATCACTTAAATATGAGCCAGCAGTGTGCTGCAGCTGCCAAAAAAGCCAACACAATTCTAGGCTGCATCAACAGAGGGATAGAATCAAGATCACGTGAAGTATTAATACTACTTTACAATGCCTTGGTAAGGCCATACTTGGAATACTGCATCCAGTTTTGGTCACCACGATGTAAAAAAGATATTGAGACTCTAGAAAGAGTGCACAGAAGAGCAACAAAGATGATTAGGGGACTGGAGGCTAAAACATATAAGGAACGGTTACTGGAATTGGGTATGTCTAGTTTAATGAAGAGAAGGACGAGGGGGGACATGATAGCAGTGTTCCAATATCTCAGGGGCTGCCACAAAGAAGAGGGAGTCAAGCTATTTTCCAAAGCGCCTGAAGGCAGGACAAGGAGCAACGGGTGGAAACTAACCAAACAGAGAAGCAACCTAGAACTAAGGAGAAACTTCCTGACAGTTAGAACAATTAACCAGTGGAACAACCTGCCTCCAGAAGCGGTGAATGCTCCAACACTGGAAGTTTTTAAGAAAAAACTGGACAGCCATTTGTCCGAAATGGTATAGGGTTTCCTGCCTGAGCAGGGGGTTGGACTAGATGACCTCCAAGGTCCCTTCCAACTTTATCATTATCATTATCATTATCATTATCATTATCATTATCATTATCATTATCATTATCATTATTATTATTATTATTATTATTATTATTACAGAAAAATCAGCTAAGTAGATTTATTGTTGAAGATCTAATAAAGCCATAATAAAAATATCAGGAATTTTCATGGGGTACAATGGGCTAGAAGTAGGAAGGATAATTTCACCTGTGTTTTGTTTTGGAAATGGTCTGGTCTGGCACGAAGCTGTTTACTTATGATTTTGAGCCAAATGGGTGGGAGTTTTGCAATCCTTGAAGCAAATACTATATGTATATATATTGAAGTAAATAGTTTTATACTTCTTGCTGAGGAAAGCCATGAGTCAGCCTCGACAGATGAATTCAGGACTGCAAATTTGTTATGGGTTTAGGAGAGATGAGAATTTCAGCTGAGAATTCATTTATTCTAAATGACCAGACTCATCTCTATAGATTAATGTAGCTACCCTGGACTTCTCCAGGGGGTTGTTATAGCAATCAGTATTCTTAAATATTAAAAAAAAGCCTTCTTCCAATAGTTGAGCATGATTAAGATAAAAATGTCTCCCTTGAGACATTGATTTGTGGTGACTGCATGGACACAACTATGATTAGGGCTAATCAAGCTGACAGAACAAGGTGTTTAAGTGATGTTACAGAAACAGAACTGGAGAAGAAAGAAAGAAAGAAAAAGAGAATAGTTATTTTTAAAGCCTTGGCCTTTTTAGATTCAACTCAGTCCTGTGATGGAGCCGTGGACTAAACACAGTTTTTCTAGGTGCCTTTGGCCGCAGCTTATACTTAATCCTGAGGGACAATGAAAACTGTAACTTTGAAAGCATGAACAACCAGGTAGAGGCTGTAATTTGTCCCTTTTATTCTGTTTCATTGGAGATGCAGAATGCCCTCTTATCTATGACTTTCAAGAAACCAAAAAGCCCTTTGAGCTAATGGCACTACCCTCTACTCTCTGCATGCAGCCCTCCCTGCATCGTGTTTATTGCGGCTTTCTTGGGACACTTGACAGATCAGAATGAATTTCCTCTTGCACATTAGAATGCTGCCTGTTTGTACTAGGTACAGCCTATTCTTCCTAATGTGCACGTCCATCTGTCACTGCACACAGTGCTAATCTCTCTAAGTTCCAGACTCCTCCCCACAACCTTTTTCCCCCCCACGGGTGAAGCTGGGAGAGAGGAGCAAATTGCAAACTTAGACAGTGGATTCCATCCCCATCCCCATCCCCCTTTACATCCATTTCTGTCCCATGCTGGGAAAAACAAAGAAGCATTTCATTCTCTGATCTGTGGAGTTTAGTGAGGCAACCACGATCTGGTATAAAAAGATCAACTGGAGACAAGAGCTACCACAGCAGAAAAATGCAAATATGCATTTATTTGTAAACATTACTGCCCTCTGAGCCATCTTTCTACTACTAGCAGTCCCTGGTGCTTGCAGGAAAGGAAGGTTTGTTATTTTTCTAGGGCTGGAGAAAAGAGCTGAACGCATTCTTGTATAGACACCATTATGAAAAGCAGGCTCACTCATACTGTTATCTCTAACCGTAATGCATGCAGTACAGAGGTATACAGATTGCAGAGTCTGTTTCATTGGAGTTGATGCTGGAATAAAAGATATGTGTGCATGCCTAACGTGAAATAAATGTGTTTTTTAAACAATAATTGTTTGGATAATTGAACAGGTTTCTCTTTGAAACTAAGAGAGAAGCATGCCGTGAAAAAAGGGAATCAATAAAAAAAGAAATCAAAGTACAAAGCCCAGAGAGATAAAAAAAAAAAAAACCTAGATGCAAGCTTTATTTTCATGTAGCAGCTTTCCTCCTCTTATTGATCTCCATAGGTGGCTGCAATTCCAAGAATCCTCACCTGTGAGATCTCACAACTATTGTAGATGTATGAGATTTCTCATTTTTCCATTAATGAAGTTAGTCGCAGTTTTACTGAGCTTTAAGATGGGGAGGAGGACATGGTTCAGGTTGTATTTACAGAATACCTTTGTTTGTTCATCAAGACGCATGAGACATTGGCAGTAGCTTTCAAAATACTCTAGTCTCAAATACATCATTTATTTAATGCAGCTCTCCTAAGGATTTATGACTTTCTTCAGTGACACATTTTATGTGAAATCCATGAATCTGTTCACCTTTTTTGTTTTATCCCTTTTTCAGCTGGTAGCTGAGCTGCAGGAAGAGGATGAGGTGGTCACCGAAGTTTTCTCTGTCCCTCCCTTTACAAGGGCTTTACCAGGTTTAAAGCACGCCACCAATTACAGTGTTCGAATCCAGTGCTCTAATGAGATGGGCAGCTCTCCTTTTTCAGATTGGGTCTATTTTCAGACCTTGGGATTAGGTAAGTCTTAGAGGGCTAGAGTGCATGGAACTCTTAAAAGATATTCTTCCCCGTTGAATCAGAAAACATTTGGATATCAGCAACTTTTTTGATTAATTGAACAACCGTATTGCATGTCTGGTTAAACTAAGATTGCAAGCGACATGCAAAATTCAGTGCTGCTTCAAGCAGTCAATCATCTCCCTTTGTGGTTGTTGCTTTCTATTGTACAGTTAATTGGAAACTCTGGAACTGTTACTAGTTCTTCCAAGTATCTGGATAAAATGGATGTTTCAGTGTTTAGAGCTTGTTGAAAAGGTGGGAAACCTTTTAGAAGACTGTGTAGAACTTAACTACGAATTTAATAAATGATTATTATTAGCATATAGGATATCTGGGTTTCCTAAAACTCTTCTGTACTTTGAGGCTTACCACTCAGTAGCGCTCTTTTAAACAACACAACATATACATTGTGATTTTCTTTCCCTTACAGCTCCAAATTGTACTCCACAAAATGTACACATTATCCAAAGAGACTCTTGTCTGATTTTGGAATGGGAAGCAGTAGCTCCAGAAATGTTTGGGGAGAATGCCTTAGGATACAGGCTGGAGTGGAGCCAAGATAACATAACTCAGGTAATAAACCTTGGTGGAGCAGGACAAAGTCTATTTAAGAAAACCTTTTCTAATCTTATAGCTTGCAGATGGATTGCTCTTCAGTTCCCATCATTCTTTAGCTAGCTAGTGGTCAAGCAGGAAAATATAGTAATGACTGTCCAATATGCTTAAATGCCCAAACACAGAAGTTTAAATAACCCATTGATCCTTATTACCAGTGATAAATGTTCTTACCTTCATAAACTGAAAATGCTGCTAATAGATTTCACTGCATCTTGTGGCAATGAGTTCCTCCACTGCGCCACCACGCCTAAGAACAACAACAATAATAATAGACTGCAACAAACCATAATTCCAGGATTATTGGATAACTTGGAACAGAAGAAACTGATTTTCTGATTCAGAGGTAATAATGAATAAGTGTCACTTGAATGACGATGCACCATTTATGGTTTTTTGTTTATAGGGGGAAATTATTGTGAAGGAAGCAAGAGCTAACCTTTCTATGTGGAATCCCTTAAAAGACCTTACGATCAAGGTCTGTATACTCAGTTCAGCTGGTTGTGGACCTTGGAGTGAGCCTTTATTGCTTACATCTCAAGATTTAATAGGTAAGTGGCAAATGCAGGAAGCGTTTGTGTTTGAGGAAAATGGGCTGTGGTTAATATGGTGCATCAGATGAGGAACAGTGAGAGAACTGGTACTATTGTACTATTTCTCTGGCTGTGCTCTTTCCAATATTCCCAGCTGCATTTGTATTATGTTCTTACAGATAAAAACCAAATAGCTTCAAATAATCTAACAGAAGCAGGGACTGGCTGGGACTATTACAAATTTTCTGTGTAAAGGAAAGTTTGACATCTGAAGGAAAAGATCAATACAATACAAATGGCTCCCTTACCATTTGTTTGATGTTAATGTATTATTAAAAAATAAATGAAAAAAAATCTGTGAGCGTGATATGGCCTAGATCAGTGGTTCTCAACCTTTTTAATGCCGCGACCCCAACCGGTCGTAAGTCGAGGACTAAACCAGTCGTAAGTCGAGGACTAAACCAGTCGTAAGTCGAGGACTAAACCGGTCGTAAGTCGAGGACTACCCAACCGGTCGTAAGTCAAGGACTTTCCCTGCCCGGGAGCGCCGCGCATGCGTGGTTCCGCCCCCTGCGCCGGCCGAGGCGTAGCTGGCAAGTGGCAGAGACGGAGCAGGCCGACCACCAGCTGGCCCAGCCCAAGGGAGGTAAGGCACCCGCTGGAAAAGGGGAAAAAATGGCAGACAAAAAAAATGGCGGACAAAAAAAATGGCGGACAGCCTTGCTTGGCGACCCCCATGAAATGGTCAATCGACCCCAAATGGGGTCCCGACCCACAGGTTGAGAACCACTGGCCTAGATTAATAGAAATAATATTTTCTGTATTTGAGTTCCCCCCCCCCAAATGGTTTATAAGGATTCTCAGATCAAAGTATCTGACAATTTTGGCTCTTCTGTTCTAATGATGGCAGCCCAGAAACTGACCAGATGGAGATGTGCCACATCAAACCTTGCAGAACAGCAGCTTTGGCTGTGTTGCTACATCGTTTTAGAGTTATTTAGAATATGACTAGTGGATCTCCTTCTAGAGCTAAAGCATTTTCATGGAGAAAAATGTCTATATGCTAAACGTATTTAGCTTTTTTTTTTTCACAAGGATTTTATTTTCTAAACAGGGGGGCAAAGGCAGCCTCTTTATGGAACATCCTGGGTTCCTGTGGTTTTAGGAATTCTGACTGCGCTGGTTACAGCAGTTGCCTTAGCCCTAATCCTTCTACGGAAAAGAAGAAAAGAAACGCGATTTGGGTAAAAGTCTTCTTTTGCTGTTTATCATCTCCATTGTAATTTCAGCATCCCTTTGCGCAGAGGTCCTCAAAATGTTGGCCCCTGATATGTCAGTGAGAATTCCTAGCCGGCATAGCCTTTAATCATCTAAAGCAGGGGTAGTCAACCTTGGCTCTTTTATGACTCGTGGACTTCAATTCCCAGAATTCCTGAGCCAGCTGGAATTCTGGGAGTTGAAGTCCACGAGTCATAAAAGAGCCAAGGTTGACTACCCCTGATGTAAAGCATTTCATTTTCACTTGATGTTTTGTATACTCTTTCATATTCTCTTTCATATTCTCTCTTTCTCTCTCTCCCTCTCCCTCCTCCCTTTCTCTCTTTCACACACACACACACCACACACACACACACACACACACACACACACACGTGGGTATGGAAAATATGATGGTCTTTGTCCTCCTGATTTAAGAATTGCAACCTTAAAATATCTGGTTCGTGGAATGGAAAGACTGATTAGGTCAACAAATTGCCCTCCAGATAAGCAACTTGTAGAATTGGCTTGAAGACTTTCCTTTGCCACTGATTATGTAACACACTGCCACTAAGATGGTAGGGAGAGAAAGAACCATAACGAAAGAGTGGCATAGCCAAGAAGAAGCAGAACAAGGGTGGGGAGCTATGACCTTTTTATGACTTTGGACTTCCAGAATTCCTGAGCCAGCCATGAGTTCTCCAATTTTACCCTAATTTTTACCCTAATTTTACCCTAACCCTTCGGAAGTATGGAAAAGTTTTCCTGGGTCTTCTGATATTTTGCACTGCCTCAGAAAAAAAGAAATAGTTACCAAGATAAAGAGGTTCTTAGTTGTTGTCTGTAGTAAATACATAAATCAACTTAGGTTTGGTAGTACTTTGCACATTTCATGAGATGTTCTTTGCTTCCCTCCCTTCCCCCCCCCCCATTTAGTCAAGCCTTTGGCAGCGTGGTTGGAGGTGATCCTGTAGTCCATTTCAGAGCAGTGCGATCATTCAACCGAGAAGTCCCAGAGCTTATTGAAGTGACATGTAGGTAAAATATATGTGACTCTTTCCCTCAGCAAGTGTATTTCCATTCTCTTAGCTAAAGTGCTGTTCTCTTCCTCCATTAAACCATTTCCTAATAGTACTGTGATGGTGATGATGATGACGACGATGATGATGATACATGTAATATCCTATTCATTTCCCAAATTGAAAGACTAAATAAGACTATGCCTTATGCAAAATTGGTACCCATGTTCCTTTGACTTCTGTAGGGGGGAGGTCCTACAAAGCTGGATTCCCATGCCATCAAGGCCTTGTTTTCATTTTGTTTCTTTTTAGCCAAATCCTGACTCAAATTATTTACGAGTAAAATGAATATCTTATGCACATTCATTAGGATATACAGTAAATCCAGCTGACAACAGGCCCTTGTTTTCACATAAACTGGGGTGAGGGGGGGGTAGGGAAATGATCAAACTCTGAAGTTTGAAGTAGTGATACACTTTTGTACTATATTTCAAATCAGAGTTCAACTATTGTGCTACTGTTTGGAACTTGATTATATCATAAAAGCTATGGCTTGCCATTTTCAGACTGAAGCATAAATTGCTATCTTTGAAGTTGATTCATAGATATTGCTTAAAGCAGTCTTTTCCCACTTGTATTCTCCAGACTGTAACTCCCAGAATTGCCAGTCATTAAGTGGAGATGACCAGGATGGGAATGGCTGGATTTTAAACTCCTATATTTTTTATCATTCAAGGAAAGTAGTTCAATAATATGAAACTCTGAAATTTTATAGCACTGAAAAAAAAGCAACTTTATTGTATCTTTGTTGCTTTATATCTATTATAAGACTAAAGAAAGGAATTACGTCCTAGAGAGTAAGAGTGAATTTATTGCATTTCCAAAACAAGCTTGTTCGTTTTTCACACAAACTTACTTAATGTTCCTCAACCTGCTACTCTTCAGTGCATCTAACCTTAATTCCTATGTTTTCCAGTCATGGTATCAAAGTTTGTGCTAGCCAAATATAATGGGAGCTTGTAATTTAACACATCTCAATGCCCAAGCTGAGGGAACATTATTCTAAATTATACAACATTAACTATATCTTGGATCAAAAGAATATCGATCAAGACAGTGATTAAAGCTAGACTGAATCCTGATTAAGTTGCCCTTGTTCTCTTCTGTTTATCCAGTGGACAGTATAGGAATCAGTGATGAACTGAAGATCAAACTGAAAGATGTCCTAATTCAGGAGCAACAGTTTACTCTGGGAAGAATGCTAGGCAAGGGTGAGTGGTCATCCAAGGCCTTACTTTGTTTAAGCCCAATCCTATACATTCGTTTATAAATATCTGATTTCTAAGGACTTAGTCACCCTAAATGGCAGTAGTTTCAACTGATTGTAGCTAGGAACTGGAGCTTTAGATCGGGAATACTTATCATTCCATAGGTGCTTTTAGAAGAAAATCGAGGCTGACAGATTGAATTATATAGGACTAAAAAATGCAAGTACTCTATGCCTGTAAATTGTGGTTATTAAATGCATTTCTGAGGGCATAAGGAACTTACCATATCAAAGAATATGAGAGACTTAGAAAAAATGAAGAAGAATAGCATGAAAGTGGAACGGGAGAATGCATTTACAAAATGTGTGAAAGCTGCAGGAAATGAATAGAAACAAAGCTAATAGGGAAGTAGAAAGTACAAGGGTTATGGCAGCAGAAATATTTTTGGAGCATCAGGAGAGGTTTAGGAAGATTATTGCTGTAGCTTGTTACTAGCACCCTATCAAAACTCCATTTTCCATAGCATCTCTTTAATATTTATATATACAATACAGTTAAACAATTTTATGTTCTATTGATTCTAGCATAAGTTGGCTATTTATTACCAATTCCTGTTTTTCTGTATTCCTTTGGAGAAAAAAAGTCTGTAGTCTTTTAGTACATGATGGTTTTTATATTCCTTCTCAGAGAATATTCCCATGGAAGAAACTGGAAGAAACTCTAACTTAGTAGTTTACATCTTTATAACTTTTAACCTAAACATTCTACTCTTGATCCTAAAACAAACTTTAACTACAGTGAGCTTTTCCAATTACTGCCCTCCTTTACTTTACTTTTTTTTGTAATTTATTAGGGGAATTTGGCTCCGTCAGGGAGGGTCAGTTGAAAATGCCTGATGGCTCTCTCCAGAAAGTTGCAGTGAAAATGCTAAAAGGTGAGTAACTCTAAATTATTTGAGCTGTCTCCATGCCATTTTGTCACCATGAACCTTCCATTTTCTGAGTTTGTGTATTCTCACCAAACAATAGTTGGCTGTGCTTAACCTTCCTTCTCATTTTCCCTTTTCTTCATATTGCCTATAATTGACACAAATTCCTTGAATGCGTATTTCTTTATTTCAATGTATATGGCCACCCTTCTCACCAGCGCAGTTCTGGGCAGTGAACAATATAAGCATAAAAAGTAGAGATATAAGCATAACCAAAGTATAGCATCAAAACCAACAGCCTTCAGACTGACATCCTCTAGATCAGACATGTCAAACACAAGGCCCAGAGGCCGGATGCAGCCCGCGAAGTGGTTTCATGTGGCCCGCGAAGCCATCCTGGAAACAGTGAGGGAACGGCCCCCGCTGCCTTGGCCCTGGCCCAGGCAAGCCGGGAGCCAATGTACAATTTTGTGGTGGCCATCTATGCTGAAATGCATTCAGTCTTAGCTCCACAAGGCCGTCCAGAAACAGCGAAGAACCAGCCCCTGCCACGTTGGCCCCGCCCCCTGGGTGCATGCTGGGGAGGTGTCACCCTTTGTGAGGAATGAAGAAATGGACCATGCCTTGGTGCTTGCCCCGGTCCCACCCCCTTCTGCCAGAGACCCTCAGATCTGTCCCACTCCTGCCCAGGCCCCCACAGGCACCCTTGACGCAAACAATGTAGAGCTGGCCATGCTCACACAGTAGACCACACCCACTCCATCCACACCCACCCAGTAGGCTACACCCACCCAGTAGGCCACACCCACCCTGGCCACACCCACTCGGCCCCCCAAGGGCAACCGCAATGCTGATGCGGCCCTCAATGAAATTGAGTTTGACACCCCTGCTCTAGATATATTGGGATTTTAATTCCCATATGCCCCACTCAGTATAGTGTAATGATGCTGTACTCTATGGTTTCATTTATATTCCTTTTTTTTCATAACTTAAATGTTTGACAAATGTGATCCACAATCTGCACATTAGCACTGGTAAATTAAAATATAACTAGTAACACTGTTCATATCCAATCTATTTGTTAATCTATTTGACTTATATTTAATGGCCAGTTCTATGGACTAAACAGACTGCAGTGTGCCTGTCTTGAACTTTTATTCATTTCACCTGTTTTACTACTTTTTCAGCTTTTCCTGTAGACTCCTAACTGTTCCTTGTCCATTCTGCTCCTTTTCTTTAATTTGCCCCCAATGAGTTTAAAAGAAATCTCAATAGTATTTCCCTTTATTTTAGCTGACATCTTCACTTCCAATGACATAGAGGAGTTCCTGAAAGAAGCTGCTTGCATGAAAGAGTTCAACCATCCACACATTACTAAATTAATAGGTGAGCATTGTCACATTTAATGTTTGCACTAGAGGGTCCCAAACTATATAGTTTACAGTTTATTTGTAGAAGGAAATTTATTAATTTATTAAATCTATCAATATGGCTGCCTGTCTCACAAATCCAACTCTGTATAGCTAGGAATCTGTTGAAACAATAAAGAAGCAATATTAGCAAAGAATTTAAAAAATAACAAGGATTACCAAAAATAAACCCAAGCAAAACAATTAACAGAGACTTTCAACAAGCCATGTAATATAAAATTAGAAGAAGGAACAGTAGTCACCAATATATTTAGAGTATAGTCGTTCTCAGTGCGTATATATATTATTACATTTCAAATACTTTTTCCTAAAGACTATTCTGATTTGATAGTCCTCATTTCTCCAGCATATATTGGTTCTCAAAAATGAGCCTGAGAAAGTGAGCCAATATTATAAATAGGCTGCAGAGTTGGAAGCAAGTAGTTGCGATAGCCGAGAAATATAACTACTAGGCTGAAACCATCCTATTGCTTCAGATGGAATGTTTCTGAGGCCAAATAAGGAAAAAAAACAGCTTGGAGTTATCATATGGTATTTTTGAATGCTACTTGATCCAGATAAAAAGTTAGATTATTTGAAGAATGCCTAGGGTTTTTTTTTACACAGTTAGTTCTTGACTTACAACAGTTCATTTAGTGACTGTTCAAAGTTACAGTGGCACTGAAAAATATGACCGTTTTTCAAGGTTACGACCTTTGTGGCATCCCCACGATCCTATGATCAAAATTCAGATGCTTGGCAACTGGTTCATATTTATGACCTTTGCTGTGTTCCGGGGTCATGGGATCGTCTTTTGTGACCTTCTGACAAACAAAGTCAACCAGAAAGCCAGATTCCCCTAACAACCAGGTTACTAACTTATCAACTGCAGTGATTCACTTAACAACTGTAGCAAGAAAGGTTGTAAAATGGGGCAAAACTCACTTAACAAATGTCTCACTTAACAACAGAAATGTTGGGCTCAGTTGTGGTCATAAGTTGAGGACTACTTGTACTGCTTAAATATAACCTTGTGAAGCATAATAAGAATAGATGGGATTAATACATGGACTGGGTCAAACCAAGAGTTTAGAAACGTTACTCTCTCAGGATGTAGTGTAATTTTCAGCAATTTGTGAAGAGGGAAGTAGGCTAATTATTTATGATAATTTATTTCAGGTATAGTGAATCTTGTTAATTGCACGTTTCTGTTCTCTCGAACAAGGGGTCAGTTTGCGTAATCGGCCTAAAGGTCGCCTTCCAATCCCAATGGTTGTCCTGCCCTTCATGAAGCATGGAGACCTTCACTCTTTTCTACTGATGTCTAGGATTGGAGAAAACCCCTTTGTAAGTTTTTTTCTCTTAAGGCAACACTGAGATTAATTGATCTTCTGTTGCTTACCCTGCTATAAACTGTTGTCATGTATTGATTTGTTTAGTTGGTTGGTTGCTTGCTGTGCTGCTTACTCTGTTTGCTGCTACAATTCATAAGGGTTCTGCACAGCTGGCATTCTCCTCTTCCAGTAAGATGGTTAAACATTAAAATTAAAAACAAAACAATAAAATAACTATTAACACTTACAACTAAAGCTATAAAAGGTTTCAGCAACCAAGGGACAAACATCAAAGCACACCAATAAAAGGACTTGCAGCTTGTATCCGTTCTACTCTCAGAGTTTTCTTAAACATCCAAGTATTAGAGGCTTTCTGGAAGCTTGTAAGAGTTTAAGGGGGAAGCTAACCCAAAATATGCAAATAAGGAAAAGGGGCTACATTTAAGACAACCTGACCGCATGACTCCTCAAGATGATTATCCTTGAGAGATGGCTAAATTGACTGTTTTGATTAAAGAAAAAAACACAAACACTTTTATTTCTACGTGGAAACCGCTTCTGGACTTTGTGCTTGAGGTGGGAAAAAAAATGAAATTTTGTATTTCGGCTTTACCGATTAGATAGATTTGTTGTTATCGAAATGGCTAGTGTATACTATTATGTAAAAGTAAAAATATAAGGTTTGATGTTAATGTTCTATTTTACTGCACCAAAGGAAGTCGGAAGTCAATGCCTTTTTTTTTCTTTTTTCCCCTTGCTTTCCCCCACTTTTCTCTTCCTTTTTCCCTTTCTTATCTTTCCTACTCTTTCCTTTTGTATTTTATTTGTATCTTGTACTATAAATTTGATTTTTAAAAAAAGATGATTATCCTTGAGAGAAGAAAACTAAAGTGAATTTATTCTTAGCTAATACTGGGCCATTGAAGGAAAGCACTATATTAGATAACCAAGTCCCGAGCTCTGTAGAGCTTTAAAAGTATCATTAGCATCCTGAATTCCACCTGGAACCAAACAGAAAATCAGTGCAGCTCCCCAAATAGGAGTGTAATTCAATTTTTGAGAGGTTGTATTCTGAACCAGTTGAAGTTTCTGAGTAGTCATCAGGAGCAGCCCCTTGTAAAGCAAGTTATAGTAATCTAAGTCTTACGTGGGCTCTTAATTATATACAATGAAAATTGTTAACGGCTTCTAAACATGTAAACTATGTGTGGGAAGTCATCACTATTTTTAGAACCCCTCTGCTATCTGCTATTAAATTTCAGTTTCAGAAATGCTAACTGTGCATTTCAGTGGTCAAAATCAGTGGGATTTTGTTGCCAATAGCCGTGGAAGTGCCCTTTGCTAATTTTTGTATGTGTGCTGGAGAAAAGACATGGAAGTATGCCTCTAAAAGAGAATATATGCAGCTCAGGGCTGACCCAAGGAATCCACGGGGCTCTCTGAGTTTAGTTATTTCCTTGCAGATGTTTCATTACTGGATTAAGTAACATCATCAATGCTAGAAGGGAGTGGGGCACTGGTGGCGAACCTATGGCACAGGTGCCAGAGGCGGCACTCAGAGCCCTCTCTGTGGGCACACGCGCCGTCGCCCCAGTCCTAGGCCTTCAGCTGGGTTTAATAAAACCTTTTCACTTTAGGCCTCCACCATGTGCAAAAAAAAAAAAAAAGGTTCAATCAGTCAATTTCAACTTCTTGCGGGGAAAAAAAAGATCTTGCAAAGTTGGAATTCATTGGTTGAACTTTTTAGTCCCACCCAGTCTGCCGTTACCACCGCAGCCACACCCATTCAATGGGCCATGCCCACCCAATGGGCCACACCCACCCAATTGGCCACACCCACTCGGCACTTGACAATGCATAAGTGGGTTTTGGGTTGCAGTTTGGGCACTCAGTCTCTAAAAGGTCCGCCATCACTGGAGTGGGGTTTACTCTCAGTTTATATGCAAGTCGCTTCCCTGTCAGTGTTGGTGGGAATGTTTTTGGTGGTTCCTTGATTAGGCTGTTGTTTACTGTTTGATTGTCTGAGTTGGTAAACAACACCTTGATTGGGGTGTTGTTTACAGCTTGGTTGTTGATCTAGTGTTAATCTTCGTGTTAATCTCTACATATCTGGGTGTGGATTGCTAGTGAGGAGGTTTTTGGTCTTTTTCTTTCCTTTTTTCTTTTTGATTGTCTCTTTTGAATGGTATGTAGATGTACCTTTTGATGGCTGATTTGTCATCCATCATGTCAGACTTCCAGGAATTCTTTAATATTCACAGACTTAGCTTGGTCTAGGTCAGGATGAAAAAAAAATGTTACTTACTAGCATTGACCTTTGCAAAGTCTTTGCATTCAGACTGATAATGCTGCAATAGTGTTGTTTGGTTTTTTTTATTGAAGTGTTTTTCTCAGCCAGGTTAAAGCATATGCAATGCTTGGATTTGCTTAGTCAGGCCCTTAGAACAGTTGTAAGGACAAGGTTCGGCTGTAAGATATTTACTGGGAAGATTTTAAAGGACATACAGGAAAGGATTTTTTTTTAAAAAAACCAAAACACATTCATTGATATTTGTAATCTACCTGACACCAGTACATAACCCATATATTGTCACTGTTGCCAGCTATCTTACACAGCTAGAAACACCTAGCCATTGGAAAGCTTTCTCTCTTGCTGATGCCATGTTTCTCCCTCTGCAGTATCAGATGCTAAATATAAAAAAGTTTCATTGGCTGAAAGCATTTGCCCCCGTGACTCCAGAGAGGTAGAAACTACAGAACTTGTCCTTCTTCACTGCTCCCTTTATGGAGACATTATAGATATCTGGTTGCCCAGATTTGGCCTATACCAGTGGTTCTCAACCTGTGGGTCGGGACCCCATTTGGGGTCGATCGACCATTTCACGGGGGTCGCCAAGCAAGGCTGTCCGCCATTTTTTGTCCGCCATTTTTTTTGTCCGCCATTTTTTTCCCTTTTCCGGCGGGTGCCTTACCTCCCTTGGGCTGGGCCAGCTGGTGGTCGGCCTGCTCTGTCTCTGCCGCTTGCCAGCTACGCCTCGGCTGGCGCAGGGGGTGGAACCACGCATGCGTGGCGCTCCCGGGCAGGGAAAGTCCTCGACTTACGACCAGTTGGGTAGTCCTCGACTTACGACTGGTTTAGTCCTCGACTTATGACCGGTTTAGTCCTCGACTTACGACCGGTTGGGGTCGCGGCATTAAAAAGGTTGAGAACCACTGGCCTATACTCAGATGCTGCTTATAGACAACATACCCCTTGTTACATGCATGTAGCTACATTTTGTACAGCAGCACAGAAGATCTCTTGAACTCTGATGAGCCGATATCCCGCAATGCATTTCCTATAACTCATTTAAATTCTACATACTACCACTTTACTGATATTAATAGATATCTTTATTTTCTTGTAATTTTAGATATCATACTTACATAATTTTAGTGTTTACATTATAATAGGCTATATCCTGGATTTAACACATTAGATGCTAGTTAGGTTATTTTTTAAAATGTATTTTAACTCTCTTTTAAATTTTAATTCTCTCTTAAATTTTATTTGTTTGCACTGGTCTTTGACCGCAGTAAATTGAATTGAAAATTGAAATTCATATCTGTACATTAACAGCTTATGGATTCTTGGAGTTACAATTCTTTTTAGGAGAAAAACATGGATATCATTTAAATGAAGAAAGTTGTTGGGTGGCTTTTCCTACATTACGCTAATTGCTCTTCCGGGAGCAGGGGTTCCTATTAATGTTTTGCCCAGTAGAGAAAGCATACAACACAGAGTAAAAAGAAGCTTCTTCTCCTAATGTTTGGCTTCTTAGATGCAGGGAATTTGTTGTCATTTGGCCTATAAAATTACTAGTGGAGAGAGCTTCAGCTTTCCATGTGATATTGATTCATTTAGTGAAAGACCAAAATTACTGTTTCCACAGTAGGATTTAAGATGTAAGATTTTTTTCTATTTTCTAAGTGCTGTACTGTAGTATGCTAATTTTGTTTTTATCATTTCTGGAACTCATAATGGCTTATTTTTTTCCTAATAATCTACTTTCCACTCTACATCTTTCTCTCTCTTTTTTTTTTACAGAGTTTGCCACTTCAGACCCTCTTAAAGTTTATGATTCACATTGCTAGTGGCATGGAATACCTGAGCTCCAAAAACTTTATCCATAGGGATTTAGCTGCTCGGAACTGCATGTAAGTCCACAACACCTTTTTAGAAGAGTTAAAGCGTTTATAAAAATAAATAAATTTAGAGACGGTGGATTGGGAAGGCCTAACTGTACTTGTTTGGGGAAGAACTGGGGCTGAGGTTAAAATAAAACACTTGAAATCTTATTCTAAAATACAGGTAGTCCTCGACGTACGACCACAATTGAGCCCAACATTTCTGTTGTTAAGTGAGACAATTTAAGTGAATTGTGCCCCATTTTACGACTTTTCTTTCCACAGTTGTTAAGGGAATCACTACAATGGTTAAGTTAGTAACAGGGCTGTTAAGCGAATCTGGCTTCTCCATTGACTTTGCTTGTCAGAAGGTCGCAAAAGGGATCACATAACCCCGGGACACTGCAGTCCTCATACATATGAGTCAGTTGTTGAGCATCTGAATTTTGATCATGTGACCATGGGGATGCTGCCACGGTCGTAAGTGTGAAAAAGGGTCATAAGTCACTTTTTCCAGCGCTGCTGTAACTTTGAATGGTCACTAAACAAACTACTGTACGTTGAGGCTTACTGTACTATCCACTTTGGTGTTCTAAGTGATAAAAGCGAACGGCATCAAATAAATCCTTGACTTCTAGATTCTGATACTTTTTCAGCAAAAACATTAGAATGATTAGGCACTGAAACATCTCTTTGATGTGATAGCTGAGGAATTGGCACTGTTTCGGAGAATGTGTATTTGCACTTTTCTCCCTTTCTAGTTGTTAGAACGAACAAAAGAATAATAAGAAAGGTAGGCAATTTTGGATAAAAGTCATCTGTATTCTTTAAGGCTATTCATTTTAGCCTAGTTGCTGAGAGAGGAGCAATGACAATGCATATCCTGATTTATTGAATTTAGGAACACCGCCCAGCTGAAATTCTGTGCCAAGCTTTTGGTAGTTAAGATACTGTAATGGGGTGTGAGAGTAACCTTGGGAGACAGGAGGAGGAACCACAGCGAGGATAATGGCCAGACAAGAGATATTTCAACCCACCCAGAAGTAATGGG
>NW_015386719.1:318214-353325 GCF_001527695.2 Protobothrops mucrosquamatus
CTGGCTGCCTGTGGCCTTCCGGGTGCGCTTCAAGGTGTTGATTATCATCTTCAAAGCGCACCATGGCATTGGACCTGGTTACCTCCGAGACCGCCTTCTGCCACAGATTGCCTCCCACCGGCCGATACGCTCCCACAGAGAGGGCCTCCTCAGGGTGCCGTCAGCCAGACAGTGTCGGCTGGCGACCCCCAGGGGGAGACCCTTCTCTGTCGGAGCACCCACCCTCTGGAACGAGCTGCCCCCAGAGATCAGGGTGATCCCGGATCTCCCCTCCTTCCGCCGCGCCCTTAAGACCTGGTTATTTCAGCAGGCAGGACTGGCCTAGGGGTATTTTAAAGGGTTTTAAATTAAATTTTTAGTAGGAGCAGCCAAATCTGAATAGTTATTTTTAAATCTTTTTAAATTTTGTATTGTACTGTACTATTATTTTAAACTGGCTGTAAGCCGCCCTGAGTCCTCCGGGAGAAGGGCGGGGTATAAATTTAATAAAATCAAAATCAAAATCAAATCAAATTTAGTATTTCTTTCAAATTGAGCCAGTCATTGGATAAAGACCAGACTGTTCCAGGGAAGAATATCGCTTGATTCAGGGTTGGACCTTAGGAGTTAGAAAATAGGAAGTATTATGTATGTTTGCTGCCTTGAATTATTTATAAAATAATAAAAGTGGGATAATAATCAGATTAGATAGATAGATAGATAGATAGATAGATAGATAGATAGATAGATAGATAGATAGATAGATAGATAGATAGATAGATAGATGGATGGATGGATGGATGGATGGATGGATGGATGGAGGGAGGGAGGGAGGGAGGGAGGGAGGGAGGCAGGCAGGCAGGCAGGCAGGCAGGCAGGCAGGCAGGCAGGCAGGCAGGCAGGCAGGCAGGCAGGCAGGCAGGCAGATAATTATTGAATAACCAAATTCTTTGAGATGTGTATGAGAAATACAAAATGCCGCTCCCTGAAGGCAAGGATCCAACCCCAGAATCCCTCTGGAAAGTGCCATAGCTTTTGTGGTATAGAAAAGTATTAAATACACAAAGAGTAATCGTATCAAACGTAGAAAATAAATTTGTGAGGAAAGCAACATGAAGTGAATCACCTACTTTCCCCCTCTTCAGAGCATAGTCAGTTGTTAACTTCGGCTCGTGAGCACTAGCAGGCAGCCATTAAACACTGAGGACTTTGGCTCAGCAACAGCCTGAGCAACTTTTATCTCTCTAACTGTTCCTGACAAGCATGCTGTGTTGGCACAAAGAAAGAGCTCTAGTCTGAAGGAGAGAATCTAAACCTACTATTCCTGTGTTCTTTCAATTGACGTGCATTCTTCTACATCTTCCCCCCACCCCTTCTTTTTTGGTTTCTGTTAGGCTGGATGAAAACATGAATGTCTGTGTTGCTGATTTTGGGCTTTCAAAGAAAATCTATAGTGGAGATTATTACCGTCAGGGCTCTGCCTCAAAGCTGCCAGTGAAGTGGCTTGCATTGGAAAGCCTGGCGGACAATCTCTATACAACTCATAGTGATGTGGTGAGTGGAGGTTTTTTTTTGCTTTGTTTTCATAATTATCAGTGAGATGAAGAAATATATAATTCTATTTTGCTGGCTAGGTATTCTGTGATCACAGTCATGTTTATTTTTGATGATCTTTGCACCATAATTGTTATAGGTGCTGATACAGATCAGAGTACAAACTAACCAGATTTATTCTGCTGTATAATCATGAACCAGATTGTGAAAAGTGAATGTGCTAGCTTTTGACCTGAATCTGCAGCTGCAACACTTGGTCTGCAAAACAATCAATCACAGAGATAATTCCTAAAGAAAATAGCAGCTTAATTCACACCTTCCTTTGAAATACATAGGCAGAAATGAGATCTGGATCTTCTCCAATCAGCGCATTAAAGGTTTTATTGGTAGAATAGATTTTAGATCTTTAACATGGCATTTGTTATTGTCTATATAGGACCCTTGATACCTATCAAGTGCTCTGCATTTTTCTGATTTCTATTTTATCACTTCTGATTTTCTACTTTCTCTTTTCTTTATGTAACGTTGTCCTTCTACTTTATTACATAATAATGGCCAATTATATCGTTCCAAGCTTGTATCTACACTTTGCTTAAATGCTGTGCTATATATAAAATATGATGATGAATTATATCATATTGATCATGCAAAATCTTATAAAAGCAGGACAGGAAATACAGGTTTAAATCCATAATTGGGAGCAGAATTACATTTCTAAGTGAAGCGGTCATTATGTGAAACATGTGACTGTACCACTTAGCGACACCAACTCCGGTAGTCACAGTTGTGGCCATTAAGGGAGGCCCTCACACTTCTCCTGCCCTGCCATGCTTGCCTCCACTTCAATTTTCTCTGCCCTTCTATGTTTCCCCAATCTCTGCTCTTTTGCTCCCCCTGCCCTCTGCTAACCCCAGCTGATGTTCAGTCTTCTTCCTTCCGCTGACGTGTACCTAGCTAAATTTTGAGCATGTGACTGCAGGAATGCAATGCTGCAATGGCTGTAACTTTGAGTTCCAAACATTCATTCATCTCCATCGTAATTTCAATCAGTCGCTGAACAAGTGGCCGTAAAGCAAGAATTACCTAGAACAGGGGTAGGCAACCTTGGCTCTTTTATGACTCATGGACTTCAACTCCCAGAATTCCTGAGCCAGCCAAGCTGGCTCAGGAATTCTGGGAATTGAAGTCCACGAATCATAAAAGAGCCAAGGTTGCCTACCCCTGAGTCCTAGAATGTAACATCTACACTTCTCCGAGTTCGTATGAAAAGGAAGGTGGACTGTATATCCTAATCTGAAGTCTCTGTAGGTCCTTTCTTGCCATGGTGATGAGTATCAAGACTTGGATGTTTCTCAGAACTAATGCACTATACACAATCACTTAAAGTACAAGTCTTCGTGAGTTCAGTTCCCAGGAGGGAGTGTGAATTCCACTGTTCCAAATAAAATGAAAACTGCCACATACTGCCCTCTGGTGGTCAGCATAAGTATAACCATCACCCAGGTGGTTTGTACAGGAAAGTACAGCCTCTCGTTTGTTGTTCCACATGTATTCCTTTGGTTATTATGTACATGTATATGTAAGCTTGGTTTTTTTTTCTGTATATGTAACTCCTTTTCTTCCTCACTTGTTTCAATTCCATTTCAGTGGGCATTTGGTGTGACTATGTGGGAAATTGTGACCCGAGGGCAAACTCCGTATGCAGGCATTGAAAATGCAGAAATTTACAACTACCTCATCAGTGGGAACAGACTGAAGCAGCCGCCAGAGTGCCTTGAAGACATGTGAGTGGCTTATCGGCTTATTTTCTTATCCAGGCCTTGGCAAAAATTGTCAAGTTTTGAACAAGTGCTCAAGTGCATTTCAGTACTGTTTGAAAATCTACCTACCAATGCACTATGCCTATAGGAGTGATTGCATCCACATACTTTTAATTTGAAAAAAAAATCTGGTGTGCTTCAAGGAAATGTTTCTAAATTATTTTAAACAAGTATTTTTAACCTAAACAGACATGGAGGTACCCTACTATACAAATGCTCTATGCACAGCACATATGTTGTTGCGTTGTTGTACAATCGCAAAGTCATGTCTCTGTGGCCCCATGGACTAGAGCATGTCAGGCCTCTCATCTCCACAGTCCCAAACCCATGCCCACACTGTCTAACCATCTCATTCTCTGCCGTCCCCTTCTCCTTTTACCTTTAATCTTTCCCAACATTGGAGGCTTTTCGTTTGACTCCTCTCTTCTCATTTGGTGGCCAATGTATTTGAGCCTTAGCTTCCGTATCTGTCATTCCAAAGAACAGCCAGGGTTGATTTTCTTTTAGAGCATATATAATGGATGTTTACTGGGAATGAGTTCCAGTATGTCAAAGATGTTTAGCATTTTAGTGTCCAGAAGTCTTTATTTCCTCATACATACATAGAACTAAAATTTTCCTTTGTTCTCAGTTTTGAAAGTTCTCAGTTCTGGAAATTTTAAAACAGGATAAGCCTATTCTAGGATTTAATATAGCATTGCAATATATTTCCCAAACGACCCAAATTTACAACGAAATTTACCATCTTAGTTCAAAGGGATTCCAGGAATCAAAAATAACGATTTGAAAACTATATAGTTTGCAGGTTATCCTCATTGCATTATTTTAATATTTATTTATTGTTGCCATAGATAATTCCAGCTATAATTTAGTAAAATATGTGTGATTGTTTCACAGTCATATTTATTTATATACAGCACTCGATTAATTTGAAAAAATAATGATCTTGCATTTGTGGGAAAATGCTAGGAAGAAAAAAAAATACCGCATTCCCAAAAAATAGATTTCTGCTTAATAAACACACAGAGCAGATAATTTAAATACAGTAACAATTCAACAGTGATGGAATTATAATGTAAATGAAGATTAAAGGTGCAAAAATATTAATGGCGTACATTCAGTTTTAAGTATCTTGAGAAATCATCCAGTGGACAGAATAGGTATTTCTATTATTCATTAGCCTCCATACCTATCCCTAGGATGGAGCTCATTATCAGTAGCCATTTTTCAAGAGGGAAGGGACTGCAGATGGCTCTCCTTGTTTTGTCTCAGCATTCTGTTCTCTGACTTGCCTTGCAGCTACGATCTCATGGGCAGATGCTGGCATTCGGAACCCAGGCTACGTCCAAGCTTTGGAGCTCTGAAACTGCAGCTTGAAATGATTTTGGCAAGACTGTCGTTGCTTTCAAACAGTCAGGACCCTCTTTATGTCAATGTTGGGAGATCCCAAGAAGCTTGCAGGAGCGAAGTCGCCATGAATTGTCCCTTTGGAACCTTGAATGGCGAAACAGGAGCAATTGCGGCTGTGACTAGTGACTACCGTTATATCATGAACCCGTTGTGCCTTGGAAATGATGCAGAAAGTGAAAGACATCTGGATTTATCTGATGGAGAAGCTCAGAGTCTCCTTTACGATCTGGAGATGGGAGCAAAACTATGTTAGCCCAAACAAAAAAAAATTAGACTTTATTTTTTTCCTCCAATAAGATGTGTGTATCTTATTGTATCATCTTATGGTGTCACCAAACAGAGACAGTTGGAAGCTGCTTTTAACCAACAGAAGTTGTAATAATTAATGTCAGCTGCATCTGTAGCTTCTGACAGCTGTTTTAGAGCTAACATCTCAAATTAATAGAATCACCTCCTGGCCTTCCGAAGGAAACCCTGCAATTGTCTGTGAAATGCAGTGGGAGCGGCCTCTGGACAGCCTGCTGAGTCACAGTATTCTCCCTGGGAATTGGGGTTAAGTACTCTGCATATTTTGGGGTGAAGGGTGTTTTTTGCCCCCTAACAGATATGGGAGAAGAGGCATGTGCCACATACTCCAAACAACGGATACTATCTTTCAGAGCATGAGAAACAAAGAGCCTAATTTAGCAGTAGCTACCTCAGTGGTGCTCAAACTGGGTTCTATATTGCTGCTTCTCTATAATAAAGAAACACTGGGCTTTTCCTCACAGTGGTGTTTAGTTGGCAGAGGAAAGCACTCCTGGCAAGATAAGGAGATTGAGCAAGGGTGTTTTGATTTCCCTCTTTCCCCACAAGGTTCTTATTTGCCTACTTTTTTTTCCTACTTTCTGATTTGAATCATACAGATTTTTCCCCCCGTTTATAACAAAACTGACCATGTACAGAGTGTTAGAATTTATGGGAATAATGCAAAACTAATAAAAACACCTGCATTGGAATAATTTTGCATTAAGATTACAGTCTTGGACCCATTTACCTGACAGTAATCTCACAAATTCAGTGGGATTTACTTATGAACAGGCATTATAAACAGCAAAATTCTATTTCGGTGGGCACACTTTTTGGCATATAACTTCACTTCCGTTTCCTGTCTAGCTACTACAATGATGTGGCTAAAATGTTAGCCTTGATTTCCATATGTATTTTTTGGGAATTTGGGGGAGCTAGACTTCTCCCAAAATGAAAAACAAAGTGCTGAGGGGTTTCATATGGGTTATAAGTATATATTGCTTATAAGTATAAGCAATAACATTTTATTGCTACAAAACCACACACAATGTCTAAAACAATAGGAGGCAAATTCTTTAAAAACCTATTAATTTTATGCATCTATCCTGCCATTTTTTCTTTTCTTAATAAATATTAGTGCAACTAAATAAATGATCGACTGACATTAGTGGAAAACTTAGGGGACTTTCTTTTCCTAATACAAAGAAAGAGTTGTTTTCAGTATGAAAGCCTGAGAATCACTGGCTTGTAAAATTAAAGGTCTTCTTAAATGCTTTTTCAGCTTTTCTGTAAAAATTAAGTTCCACTGCATTATTTTGTGCCTTCAAGTCTTGACTTCTGATACAGCTAACCTAATTCAGCAACATTCCAGAAAAAAGTTTCCATTTTTAATCTGTGATTTCTCAGTTCAACTTGAATGATTAGTCACAATAGGAAAGTACCATATCGTGTGCTTTCAAATGGTATGGCAATGAATACATTTGTTCTTCTAGCTATTTCAGATATAGTGTAAGCCTTGTGGCTTGGGTCCCTAATGTGATGTCCAGAAGCAGCAGTGTGCCTACCAGTACGTTTCTTAACATCTGCTAATATCTCTACCTTACCTGATTGTATTTATTTACATTCTTTTAGTAAGCAACAATGATTGGGAAGCTAGCATGTTTCAAAACACAGCATCAGCGTTAAATTTCCAACAATATCACTGGACTCTCATAGGCTCTGACCGCATTTTGGGAAATTAAAATGATCAGTGGCTGCAATTTGGGATTTCATTTTTCTTCTAGTAAAAGAAGTTTTGTGACTAACCTCATTTATCTTGGCCGCCATTTGCCGGGAAAGCCTATAGTATTCTTTTAAAATGCTAAATGTGCTCACTGATTTAAAAATGTAAAAAGTTAAAACTCTCTTCATTAATGGTGTTCACCAAAAATGTTTCTTCTTCTCAGTTGTAGAAAATTAGTAATCTAAAATTTCTGTAATTCCAGCCATCAAAGAAATCCTCAGGAGGGACCTTCACAAAGTTATTTCTACCTATTAATTTACCTTTTAATTATTTTTTTCAATCTTTTTTTCCCCACAAAAATAGGACGCTTAAACATGATATGCCTCCAAGAATTAAGAGAGGAATTACCATACTCAGGTGGCAATACTTTACAAAGTAAATAATTTATCTGTGCTATTCCATCTCTGCTATTCCATCTCTGCCTTTTTCTACCCCAGCTCTCCAGATAAACGTTAAATGTGAATGTTAAATTCCATCACAAGACATTGAACTGGGCTGATAGAAGAAATTGCATTCTATAATATCTGAAGAGTTGTGAGTTGGAGAAGGCTCCTCCGTTATCACCTTTCCACGTAGCTAAGAAATAGAATCCACTGGAGTCTCTACAGATAAGACAATGGTTTGGTCCTACTGATCTGTGGTGGGACAGAGGTTAGGATGCAGTATTCCAGGATAACTCTGCCCATTTCCAGGAGCTCGATCCTGACCAGCTCAAGGTTAACTCAGCCTTCCATCCTTTCAAGGTCAGGAAAATGAGGACCCAATTGTGGAGGGCAATATGCTGATACTGTAAACCGCTCAAGAGAGTTGTAAAGCAGTGGACCCCAAACTTTTGGGCACCAAGGGAAGGTTCCGTGGGAAAAAAATTTTCTCACAGACCGGGGAGAGGGTTCATGGTTTCATATGTTTCCTATATCCTGCACGTGTGCAGATGAAGGTTTGCTCACTTGCGTAGCCAGTTCCTATGGGGGCTGAAGACCCCTGCTATAAAGCACTATGCAGTGGTATATAAGTCTAAATACTATTTCTATTAGTTAATTATGCTACATCTGGAGGATAGTAAAAATGGTCCCACCAGACAATTGGGAGAGAAACAATTTATTAAAAGGCAGAAAAAGTATTTGGCCTTTTTCTATTTCTATCTGTCCTATGGAAACATTTTCTTAAATTCTATCACCAGATTCCTTAACAACCACTATGAACTATATTATAATGTTCATTTCCTTGTCTGCCTTGTTTGCATATTTTGTGGCTTTTTTTTACATAAAAGCAGGGAAACAATCCATCCTGGCCAGAAAGGGCAATAACAAGGATGATTGTTGTCCAAAAGCCTTCCACATCTGAACAAAAGTTGTGTGTATGTGTTTGGGAGCACAGCAAATTGCTCCTATGCCTTATTCAACCACATTCCTTCACTATAGGGACCTTTCTCCCTGATCTAGTACACAATGGAATAGAAACTTCATATCATCACAATGCAATATCAAAAGCAAGTCATTAATGTGGTGCATGGTAAAAGAGGGGGCATGCTAATGATATAATTATGAACAATAGTCCTGTCAGTGATGTTAAGGAATTCTATATTTCATGTTCTGGCTTGAAGTGAAAGAGTTGGGATCAAATAATTAAGCTATGTAGCCCAGTTTTAAATACCACATTTGCATCTAAGTCTCAACAGGAAATAAATATTCTGCAATAGTTTATGGGTACTTACTTGATTGAATTAAACCAAATATAAGCATGCTCTCATGGGTCCTGTTGGCTGTGAAGTGGATGTTGGCAAGCACCTCCCTTCTATTAAGCTTGTTTAAAAGAAGCATAGGAGACTACTGCGCAGCCATATCCTGGCTTCCATACTATGTGATGTAAGACATTGTAGTGAGCAACAATATGACCCCATTATACTGTACCTACATACTAAGATCTGAATGTTTTTCATTGTGTATTTTTCAATAGCAGAAAACTAAAAATCATGCACAATGAACAGGTTCTGATATTTTTTTTAAAGGGAGGGGGTTAAAACTGTGTAGATAAAAAAAAATATGAGTGCAGAATCCTGGGGATAGAATTGGGATGAAATTGGGGAATGGTTAGACTGATGATAGAATGGAGTAGAGAGAAAGATGTCCAGAGATTTTCTCCCCTTTTAACACTTAGTGCTTTGTTGTAGGTGTAGGAATTCAGTCTCAGTGAATTCAATTCGATTTACTCCCAAATAAATGCCTGTGGTGTTACAGATTGTTTCTGCAGCAGCCATTTGGCAAGAACAGTAAATGTACATATAAAATCTAATTTTCTGAAGCATGTATCTAGTTTTTATGATTTTTTAAAAAAAATAAAATATGTACTGTGTCCTATTAATTGACCGGTTTATATGCTGTTAAGTTGCTGTCAACTCTTAACAACCACATACATATTCTCCAGGAGGAACTGCTCTCAATTTGGTCTTCCTACAGTGCACCCAATACCACTGTCCATCTATCTCAGGGGTCTTCAAACTTAGCCTTTTTTATGACTTGTGGACTTCAACTCCCAGAATTCCTCAGCCAGCATGCCTGCCCTGCTGGGTTCCAGAGGCTTTGGGCCTCCTCCCCACCCTGGAACATCTTGCTCTGTTTACCTCTTCCAAAGATTGCCTTTCCGAAAGAGTGCTCGGCTAATTAGATACATGACCTTCCTACAGAATCACCTCATGCCATCCTGGAAGTGGGGAGCATTTTGGAAGCGGATACCATTCTCATAATCTCTCAGAAGAGTGTGATTTTCCAAATTGTACATTCAAAATGTGCGAAATTCACCCTTCTGAGAGATTGAGAGAATGGTGATCACTGCCAGAATGGTGCAAGTCGGCCTCTGTAAGAAGGCCATTGCTCATTTAGAAAGGCAATGTTTGGAAGCTATAAAATACATACTTCGTATTTTATTAATCTTTGTGCAAGCTGTGTCACAGTATTCTAGATTTTATCTGTGGGTCTTTTATTTATTCAGATTATTATTAAATTGTCTTCTAATCCAGTAAAGTCCCCTAAGGAAATTTACAAACAACTCACAAATTTCCAACTCCAAAATTATTAGGTAGAGAAAAACAAACAGATATAAAGGGTAAAATTAATACTCTTAATGACACTGGAAAACTAAGCAGAATAAAGTAAATGCCCAAGCAAATTCACATAGGAGGACACATCTAATACCTTGGGGGACAATTACATATCTTGAAGATTTTGCTGGTGGAATCCAGAAGACCCTTTTCTAGCATGGCTCCCGCCCTTGGAAACATCTTGCCACAGAGAATAAGATCTGCCCCCTATTTTTTAGCTTTCAGGATAGGCCTTAAAACTGGCAATGCTGACTGGCACGGGGTCCTGAAGGAGAAGCTGTTGGCTTTTTTAATTTTTGTCATTTTAATCCATTTTTATATTTATAATCATTGAATGTTTGTTTTGAGTGGTGTGGTGGTGAAGATACTCACCTCCCACTCAGAAAGTTGAGAGTTCAATCCTAGATAGCAGCAGATGTTTTTCTCCTAGAGGGCAAAGAAAAAATAACTGCTGTGAACTCCACGTGATGTCAGGAAGGACATCCAGCCAGTAAACACTCAGCACCATCCAGTCAGCCCTGATTTTACCCCAAATTAAGGGATTACAGGGTCGTAAAAAGGGATTTTTAAAAAATTGTTGAATGTTTTATCTTGATATAAGCCGCTCAGAGTTGACTGAACTGCAAGATGGCCAGCAAATAAATTATCTAGTGGTTAAAGCAGGCTAGAAAGCAAGAGACCGTGAGTTCAAGTCCCGCCTTAGCCATGAAAGCTAGCTGGGTGAACTTGGGCCAGTCACTTTCTCTCAGCCCAACCCACCTCACAAGGTTGTTGTGGAAAAATAGGAGGAAGCCGTGTCGGATATGTTTGCTGCCTTGAGTTATTTATAAAGACAATAAAAGCAGGATATAAACAAATAAAAATAAAAATGCTGGCCGGGATTGAGGGTTGGTACTACTTAGTAAAGCAAGAGAACATTATTTGTTTTACTGGAAGGGAAGTGTTTGATCCAAAGAATTGGAAGGTGATAGCTTTACTCTCTGCATGCATAAGCCCTTTCCTTAAATTGTCCCACTTTAAATTGGTGAGGATAACAATTCCCCAGTCTCAATGCTGAGGTAGTTCAGGTTTCAGAATAGGGCACTATTCTGCCTCAACAATGATGAAACAAAGTCTGCTGTGATATTTTTGTGTTGCCCCACAAACTGGAGGAAATTGCATTCGCACAGCTATGAGGAAGAGTAGTTGGGAATCGAAAGAAGTGTTGGCTGTCTGGCAAATTGCTATAGTGATGGTTGAGAAAGAACATTCTGTTACAGTTTGCTAAAGGCAAGGCATAGCTCTCAATAAACGCTCTCGATGCGTCTTACATTGCTTAAAGCAAGGCTTTTCAACCTTTTCACCCATTGTACCATTTTTAGGATATGGCAACATCCGAGTACCACCAGCAAGATGTCAAAAACTTGATGACCAAAAAAAAAAAAGGAAAAAAGTAATAAAGTACAGGTAGTCCTCAACTTACAACAGTTTGCTTAGTGACTGTTTGAAGTTACAATGGCACTGAAAAAAGTGCCCCCCAAGCCACAGCTGAGCAAGACACCTGCCTGCCTGCCTAGCGGCGCTCTTCCTCCTGTCCGAGATTTTCATTGTTGTGAGCATTTATGTTGAGGATTGGCAGCAGGGGTGGGGGGTGTTTGGTTTTTATTCCCCCCATCTGCTGGGTAGTTGCAGCAGGTTTTGGTCACTTCACATGACCCTGGGACACTGTGACCGTCATAAATATGAATCAGTTGCCAAGCATCTGAATGCTGCAATATTCCAGCTGATTGGTACTTCTTCAGGGCTCAGCAGAAGCACCAGGATCAGCACCGAGCTCCAGCTGGAGCCTGGCAATGATCCTGGCGCTTCCACTGAGCCCTGACAACCCTGAAGAAGCACCGATCAGCTGGAAAGCGGCACTGATCCTGGCGCTTCCGCTGAGCCCTGACAGCCCTACAGCTCCAGCCATCTCTCGCTCAGGCTTGTGCGGTGCTGCCACCAGTTTAGCTCATTCCCCTCCCCTGCTACTTTTCTAGGATGGTCGCGTACCACCTGCCAGGTGCCAATGTACCACAGGTGGTACCCGTACCACTGGTTGAAAAGCCCTGGCTTAAAGAACCTCCTAAATTAAACTATGACATATTTTGAAAACTGGCTGAAAATACTATTGCCTAAAATCAATCTTTATCAGGTTTTTTCAATGTCTGTTCTCAACTCTTCATAGATTGCCTTACCAGCTTAAGCTCCCAGGCTATATACTACCCTATATACTATTCTTTCTTTGGAATATAGCTGCCAAATGTTGAATTATTCTCTTGTGATATAGAGAGCATTTGTGCATTTGATAATTATCAAGGAAAAGGAAGTATAGTGTAGAAGTTTAATAAAAAGAAAGAAAAAATAAAGCAAGAGGATGGGAAAACTGTTTGAAACTTAGCAAAAAGAATTTTTTTACAGAATGCCACAATTGTGTGAAGACTTTACTATTTCCATTTTTCTTAACATATTAATAAACTTGTATGCTGGTCTTAAACCCAGACAAATGGGGAGAATTGAGGTAAAACCTGGCAAACTACCTTGTAAAAACCTTGCCAAGAAAATTTTATGGGAAGCGTCTCAAATAAATCAGGTGTGGTGCCCAACAATAGGACCTCCCAGGTCCAAAGGTACCCAAGATGCTACTGGGGAAACATAAGGATCTCCAGTGAGTAGTCAAACATTAATGGTTTACCTGGGGTAAATCCAGCAGTCCTGGATGCTAATGCAGCCATTGGTGAAAGCAAGAATCTGTGCTATGCAAAGACAGATTGGATAGCAATGTGGAATGTCTGATAAATGAGCAGGGTAAATTGGATACCATCAAATAGGTCAGTTTGACAATTAACCTCCTTGGCACCACTGATAATACTAGATAAAAAATGGATATCTCCAATCTGAGGAATCCACTATTTATTGCATGACACAATCCACTATTTATTACATGACACCAGGAAAACAAATGGAGTGGCATTTATCAAAAGCAAGAAATTTGTCCAAGCAGTGGAAAGTTTCTTGGTGGTTAATAATCACATTATGGTCATCTGAATATGAGCCAATCTCCTCAAAATCACAGTTGTCCAAGTCTATGCCCCAATTACTGATGCAGCAGAGCTTGAAATCGAGGGTTTCTATGCCAGCGTAAAAAAACCCTCTGAAGCAAATCTCCAAACAAGACATTGTTTACATACTGTGTGATTTCAATGCAAAAGCTGGCAGCCAGGCAGAAAGAGGCATCACTTGCAGCTTTGGATTTGGAGAGAAGAACAGTGCAGGGAATTATTTGGTTCAATTTTGCCATAAAAATTTATTTTGAATTATGAATACTTGATTCAAACAGTAAAGTGTTGCTTATACACTTGGACCTCACCAAATAAAGTGCACCGTAATCAGATTATATCCTATGCAGCTATCAATGGTCCAGTTCAGCCCTCACTGGCTAAGATCAAATTACGCAACGTCAGAAAGACAGTACCACCAAAGAAGTTTGACATCACCAAATTCCTTCCAAGTATGCAACTGAGATGAAAAATAGGCAGTTGATGTATGCTGACAAGAAATTCAAATGATCATAATTGAAATAGCTGTTGAACATATATCATATAAGAATTTATATAATTTGTGATATTTACACACACACACAAACACACACACTTTTATCTTAATGTTGTAAGCCAGTGGTGGTAAACCTATGGCATGGGTGCCAGAGGCGGCACTCGGAGCCCTCTCTGTGGGCACACGCACCATCTCCCTAGCCCCGCCTCCTCCCACGGCCCCCTCACCAGCAGCCCCCCGGAGGAGAGTCCCACACAAAGCAGCGCAGCCAAGGACATGGTAGCCGGGGACAAAACTCTGCCCTTGGGCCCCGTCGCACGGATGCTGCGGGGCACGGGCGGAGGGTGTGGCCGCCATGGCGCTGCTGGGCTGCCTGGGTGATCTGTGGCAGGCCGTGGAGGTGGTGGATGGCCTAGTGGGCAGGGGGGAGCGGGGATGGGAGTGGGGGGGCAGGTTTTGGGCACTCGGTCTCTAAAAGGTTCGCTATCATTGTTGTAAGCCACACAGAGTAGTCTGACAGTGAAATGGATGGCAAATTAAATAAAAAAATAAAAGCCACAGAAAAATCACAAGCCTTGTGTTTTAGGATTGGAAATTATCAATGCTCATTCCATTGCCAAAAAAGGCAACTCCAAGGATTGTTCCAATTACCATACAATTCCAGTTTTGAAAAATGTTCCATTTACCAACACAAGCTGTAGATTGTTGAGATTATCTTTTTTAAAAAAAAGGAAATAAAGAAAATTGTTTTTGTTCCTTGATAGCTCAAAGTCCAATAAGTTTTTTATGATACCTATAATAAACAATATGTGTAGCTCAGGATTAAAATGAGGGGTCCAGAGAGTACCAAGGACCCCTCAAGTTATTTATGCTGATTCTATGGCTGGGTTCATAGAACATGCTGTTACAAATAAGCCAATCACATTTTTGCACAGCAGAGCATGTGAACTCTCAAGTTGAAGAGAAAAAAATGTCAGAATCTACATTCTTACAGTATAAATGGAATTTCAAAAGATATATTCCTACAACATACCTTATTGTACCAGATACTATTCTCATACTTACCCTGAATTAGAAAATTGAAGAAGCCCCAGCTAAACAGAGAAGCCATTTTTTTGTGTCTGCCTACTCCTATTTAGATTTAATTTTTTTTAAAAAATATCACACCTTTATTATTTTTATAAATAACTCAAGGCAGCCCAACACACCTAATTCTCTTTTCTCTTCCTATATTCCTCATAACCACCCTGTAAGGAGAGTAGGGCTGAAAGAGAATGACAAGCTCAAAGTCACCCAGCCAGCTTTCATGCCTAAAGTGGGACTAGAAATCACAATCTCCTGGTTAAAGCTGGGCCACTGAACTATCAGTTTGATTTTTAAAAATGGCTACATTGTAGCTGAAGTCACTGGAGACAGCTCTTTTGTTTGACTATGTGTATACACATAAACAAAACAGTTGCAGCAACCTCAATGTTACAAAAATGCTCTTCCCTACTATTTTGTGCCAAAAGATGGATGAGAAAATAAACTCATGTTAACCCATTCTGACCCAGCTTATATGCCAACCTATCACAAGATAATATTCAATAAGCAATAGGCCATAAAGATGACAGTGAAGATCCAGCATTGATCCTTCTCTGGAAATAAAATAATTTATGATTAGTTGCCAGTGATTTGATATAAAATATACTACTAATCTGGCCAAAAGAGTAGAAAGCCATCATATGGTGACCAAGAACTATAGAAGAATGGCCAAGATTCCAACAAGTAAGTATATTTGGCCACATAAGCTGATTGAAACAGACTATGTCTTGACTTATTCAACAAACTATGGTTAATAGCTCATCAATGTGATCTTGAATAGTGGCTTATTCCATAAACCACTGTTAAACCATGACTTTAAACCACCCGCAAGCAAGGTCACCGTTTTAATCTTTCATTGTACAATTAAAGGAGTTAAATTTGAATCATTTACTTCATTTTGTAATTTCCATCGCTGAAAAGCCAGTTATATAGACCAAGAGGGAAAATGTAGTACTGATTACATTTCACTTTTTTAAGGAAGTGAAAACGAAAGTCTGAGGTTAGAAGAGAGCTCACAGGAGGCCTCGAAAAAGGGCTGTCCTTGGGACAGACATCATATGCCTACTACCCGGGAATCGAGTGGATTGAAAAGGAGCCGGCACTTAACAGACGTGCGAAGGGAGTTGGTTGAGGTTTTTTTGGGGGGGGGGGTTGTTGTTTGCTCAAGTCTCTCCGCAACAAAAGGAGGAAGAGGTGCAAAGGACGGAGACCCAGTTTGAAAACGGGACAAGACTCGTGTGATACTGTCGAGGCTTCCTTCCGGCCTTTCCCCCCTCTGGGAAGAAGAATAACCCGTCTTACACGCTTTCCCACGACGTTGCGGGAATGCTTAACTGCCCCCGGAGCGTAACTGCAAACCCAGAGCCCGGGGCCGGAAGTGCATTGCGCGAGAAATTTCGGCGCGCCCGAGCGCTTCGAGTAAATGCGAAAGAGGGAAGGCAAAACAGCAACGAGGTGCTTTAAGCACGAGAAATGTCAAGCGGGCTCCTCCCATATTCTCGCCCTTCCTTTGCAAGGGCGAGTCCCTTCATTTGGTGGCGGCCGGAGAAACCCGGATCCCGCAACGGTCTAGCCTTTCCCCAGCCGCGAACTGTCCCCAAGTAAGCGAAACCGGTAAGCACGAAACGACGAGGGAAAACGGGGGGGGCGGGGGGTGGTGGAGAGAGACGGAGAGGAGGGAAGAGACTGGGGAAAAAAAGGGAAGACGCGAGCCACCAAGAGCACGTGACAAGCTGCAGGCGAAGAGGAGGTGTCGCGCGGGCTAGCACCGCGCCTGCGCCCCTTCAGGCGCGCCGACGACGTCACATGGGTGCGTGCGCACGTTCTCTCCATCGGGTAACACGATTTGGCTGTGAATATAGCAGGAAGGGGGAGGGGGTTACATCGTCCCACTCGCGATCGCACGGTAACAGCGGAGTCGGGTGGGGGGGGGCACCGGGCCTGTGTGTGTGTGTGTGTGTGTGTGGGGAAGGGAGGGAACGGGAGGGAGGGAGAGAACTTTATTCTGCTTCCCACTGAGGAGCGAATCGCGCGCAACTTCCCGCGTGTCTCGCATACCTCCTGCTGTCTATAAAGGCTGCCAGCTGAGAAAATTAACACCCGTTTTCCCGTCGGCCATGAGCGTCGTCTCGACGCCCGCGAGGGGGAGGGGCGGGAACGGGCGGGAGCGCGCGGCGCCTCGCGTGTCAGGGAGAGGCTCCTCGCGCCACACGCGGAGCTCGCTCTTCGAGGCGCCGCCGTGTGCGGAGCGAGGAGCGGCGTCTGCGTCCCCGCTGCCAAGCCCGGGCTGCGCAGGAGGATGGCACCCCGTGGCCTTCGGGGAGGGTACGTGCCTGTCGTGCGCTGGGCGGCCCCTGGGTCTCGAACGCGCGCTTCTGGCCCTTTGGGGCCTTCGGATTTTCTCCCGTTGGTTTTCCCGCTGTTCTTTCCCCGCCAAGCGCCCCCTTTGTTGACTCAGCCGCGTGTGGCAGGGTTAGCCGTGCTTGGGAACCTCACCTCTGTCTGGTTAGGCGGGCCAGAGCTCTGCGCTGCTTAAGGTAGAGCCGCAGGACGCTCTGAGCCACAATAACGGGGGCTTCCAGTCGAAAGCACAATTCACACTTAACTAGTTTAAGCTTAGTTTTAGCGTATCGTGTCAACGTAGGAAGTCCCTAAGCCGTGATCAAGTTATTTATTTATTTATTACATTTATATACCGCCCTATCTCCCCTGCGGGACTCAGGGCGGTGAACAGGCGATACTAAAAACCACGATAAGAAATAAATAGTGCAAAGTTATCCATAGGTAAAATGTGTCCTGCGAGTGCAGCCATAAAGCGGGGAGGAAACAGTAACCTGGAGAGGCAGTCTGCAACTGTCTTTGGGAGCAGGTGACTTCTCTAGGATGACTGGTTGAAAAGCCTGCAAGTAGGGTTGCCAGGTGTCCACCATTTGAGTGGACAGTCCACTTTTTTCACATTATGTTCACTTTTTTTTTCACAAAATCGTGGACATTTTTTTTATTCAAAAGCTTTATGGTGAAATGGTACGTAATCTAAAGCTGTACAGTCTACTTTTTTTTACTACTTAACACCCCCCCCCCCGCTTGTCCGCTATTTTTTGGAAGCAGACCTGGCAACTCTACCTGCAAACATGAACCAAAGTCTAATAGGGTACTGAATCTGGACTGCAAAACTCCGGATGACCGTTAAATGTACCCAAGTGGGTAGAAAAAAAGTAAAATCTATTATTTCAAACTTATTAAAATATTTTATGAGCCCTGTTACCACTACTATGGTCTTGTAATATTAGTGGTTCCTTTTAAATTACTACTCTGAATGATATATGATAGAAATCATTAACACAATTGGCTCTTTGGCAGTTTTGTCCTTATTCTAATGTAATAACATTCCACAAACCATTTTGTTCTAGACTGCTGAAAGTCAACCTGAACAGATGCGCTTTGAAGTTAAATGCAAATAAGGCCTAAGTGACATGCAGAGATTCTGGCAGAATTGTGGAAATTAAATTATAAAGAACGTGATTTAGTACAAAGTGCAGATTCAATCTGTGACTGATACAAGGTCATTCAGTTTTGTGTCTGTAGATTTTAATGCATAATTTCCTGGTTTCCCTATTCCGAATATACAAATACTTCAGGGAAAAATGATTTACTTTTATGGAATAAATGTAAGCCGTTGAGATATCAATTTGGTATGTTCAAAGCTGTAGTAGGTATAGTCCTTTCTTTTTTCCAAAATTAGGTGTAAAATGTTCTAGAATGGTAGACTTCAAATTCCGTTCATCAATCCAAGTGTCTTATATATATTTTAGTGGAATAGCATTCTGTTGAATTAGAATAGATGATATGTCACTACTTTTTCTTTTACCAATGGAAAAGTCCAGATTTGAATAGAATTGGATAGTGCTGTGTGGCATGTTCAGTTTTTTTAATGAGCCCACCAAGAATTGTGTATGTTTGTGTGTTTGATTCTTCTTGTAATTTGGTATATTTAAGCTAAGTAATATGTGTATATAAATAAAGTTGCATAAATTTATTTTTTGGAAATTATTGGTTTTTATAAAATGTAACATTTTAATATGGCTGGCTATTGCTCTTTTTGCTTGTATATATGCTGTTTTGATTTTGCATAAATATTTCAGATGTGCTTTTTCTTTGAAAATACAGTTCAACAAATAAAATATGTTGGCTTTTATCTGGTTTAACTATAGAAAGGAACAAATGGAAGGTGATTGATTTTTTCCCCTTTCTGTGCTAGTTCATTGCCAGTGCATTGGGGAAGCTGACTGAATAGAATGAACTACTTTTAAAGTCCTTCCCTTCCCTGTTTCTCATGCCTGGCACCATCCCATTTAACATAGTCTTCTTTTGGGAGATTCCATATAAATGTTTATTTGGATTCAGCTTCATTTTCTTTACTCTTATCACAAAGATCAGTGAGTTTATTAAACCATAAATTGTGGTTTGCAATAATAGCTGGGCTGAAATAACAAATGATGGTATAGCTCAGTGATGGCAAACCTTTTAGAGACCCAGTGCCCAAACTGCAAATCAAAACCCACTTATTTATCACCGGGTGCCAGGTGGGCGTGGCTGCAGTGGTCATGGCAGACTGGGTGGGCAGGGCCAGGGCAGCAGGGGCCAGTCCCTCGCCATTTCCGGGGCACAACATGCATGCCCACAGAGAGGGCTCTGAGTGCCGCCTCTGGCATGCGTGCCATAGGTTCGCCACCACTGGTATAGCTTGTTACTAAGATTTTTATATTAATTTTAAAAAGAATTTTATGGATTCATTAGCATCAAATGCAACTTTTGAATTTTGAAAGATGTAATATGTAAATAGTAACAGCTGGAAGAGATCTTGAAGATTTAATCCAACCCTCTACTCAAGCAGGAGACCCTATACCAGGGGTAGGCAACCTTGGCTCTTTTATGACTCGTGGACTTCAACTCCGCTGGCTCAGGAATTCTGGGAGTTGAAGTCCACGAGTCATAAAAGAGCCAACCCCTGCCCTATACCATTCTGAAGAAATGGCTGTCTAATATCTTCTTAAAAACCTCCAGTGAAGGAGCACCCACAACTTCTGGAGGCAAGCCGTACCACTAATTAATTGTTTTCACTGCCAGGAAATTTCTCCTTAGTTTTAGGTTGGATCTCTCTTTGATAAGTTTCCATCTCTTACTTCTTGTCCTGCCTTTAGGTGCTATGGTGAATAGGTTGATCCCCTCTTCTTTTTGGAGTCCCTCATATATTGGAAGATTGCTATCAAGTCACCCCTAATCCTTCTCTTTGTTAGACTAGAAATGCCCAGTTCCTGCAAACGTTCATTGTATATTTTATCCTCTAGTCCCCTAATCATCTTCGTTGCTCTTCTTTCCACTCTTTCTAGAGTCTCAATGTGTTTGTTGTTACAAAATATTTTCCCTAAATTTCTGGATATACTACATGTGCTTTTCTAACAATTTTGCATTCATTCATAATATTAATAAGATATGGAGGGGTTGGTTTTCAGACTAAGAATTTTACACTTAGCAATTTTTTCAGAGCTGATCACTGGCTTCATCAACAAATTGGTTTAAAAATGTGAAGTATTTTAAGGAGTTTAACCAGCAATTGTCTGTGAAGGTTGTCCTTGACTTACAATTACAATCGAGCCCCAAATTTCTGTTGCTAAGCAAAACATTTGTTAAGTGAATTTTGCCCCAGTTGTTAAAGGAATCACTGCAGCTTTAGTAACACAATTGTTAAATGAATCTGGCTTCCCCATTGACTTCGCTTGCCAGAAGTTCCCAAAGTGATCACATGACTGCAGGACACTACAACTGTCATAAATTTGAGTCAGTTGTCAAACCTCTAAATTTTGCTCACATGATCGTGCAGATGCTGCAATAGTTGTGTAAAAAACAGTCATGTGTCACTTTTTTCAGAGTTATAACTTTGAACGGTCACTAAATGAACTTGTAAATAGAGGACTACTTGTACTTGGTACTCTTAGCATTTAACACCGTGAGAACAAGCCTAGTCTCCCCTCTCTGTGTTTCCCTATGTTCTTTTGTGTATTTCTAAGAAGAAATTTAGAATTTATTATCTGAATGCAGATAAATTGGTTAATCGCAAAAAATGAAAAAATAAATGAACATTTATGAAGCGGGCTAGTTTTCACTACAGATACTTAATCTGTAGGATTGAAATTAACTGTATTTTATGTTCAATCTAAATGGAAGTAGAATTTCTTGGTCGATCTGTGGCTGTCCTAGGGGGGGAAAAAAGGACTGCAAGAGGGGAGAGCCCAGTAAGAGGCTTTGCTTTTTCTTGTAATGTTGAACAACTGCTTAGTGTTTGAACCAAGACACTGGAATTGTAAACATTAGATTCAGTGAAATATTTGAAAATAGCAATATTCTGAAATTTGAGAGGACATACAGTAGTTTTATTTTGGAGCCAAAACACTAAAGTACAATCCAGTTTGCTAAAATGCCTTTTACATTTATCAGTTATAATCTTTGACTTACAATCACAATTGAGCCCAACATTTTTGTTGTTAAGTGAAACATTTGTTAAGTAGGTTTTGCCCTATTTTATGACTTTTCTTGCCATAGTTGTTAAGTGAATCACTGAAATTGTTAAGTTAGTAACATGGCAGTTAAGCGAATCTGGCTTCCCCATTGACTTTGCTTGTCAGAAGGTCACAAAAGGTAATCACGTGACACCAGGATACTGCAACCATCATAAATATGAGCCAGTTGCCAAGCATCCAAATTTTGATGACATGACCACGGGAATGCTGCAACGGTCATAAGTGTGAAAAACAGTCATAAGTTGCTTTTTTCAATCCCATTGTAACTTCAGTCACTAAATGAACTATTGTAAGTCGAGGACTATCTGTACTGTATAGTCACCATTTAACTGACAGGCAATGTAGATGCATCTATTGCAAAAGTTACCTTTATTTTTATTATTCTTGGAATTCATACTTGGAAATAACTATTCAAGATGTAACACTGTAATGAAAATGCTTATGAGTAATCCCAGAAAAGGGGATCAGGAAATGATCATAATAATGATTTAGATATGATATTTTTAAATTAAATGTTTTTCATTTAAAAAATAAAACATAGAATATAATTACATGTTTAAGTATAACATGCTTGTATATACTATATACAACCTGAAAATAAAATATGCTTCCCTTTGTGTGCTTCCTTTCACCCAATTCTGTTCTGATGTTTCCAGAGCAGATTTATTTATTTACTTAATTTATTTTTTTTAGTCCTGCTGTTCATTCAAATTATTTGATCAGAGAATCATGATTAAAGAAACTAAAAAAAGATAAAAGACAAAATCTACAGTATATAGTAAAAATATTAGAATTTTAAAACCTGACTAAGAAAAATATCTTAATTTATGTTCTAAATTAGTTAAAGTACAAAGAATAATAATGATAATGTGCTAATTGGAATTATCAGATGTATAACTTACTAGGATATTTGTTCATATTTTTAAAAAATAAGCTACAATGATTTAATTTTTAAAATTAATTGAGCTTGATTTCTTTTTGTTAAAAAGATGAGTAGTTGTTTGACATACTTATCTTTTGTTTTCTCTTTTGACAGCTACATAAATTGACTAATGTTTTCACATACAATAGCTTCTGGGAAAAGAAGATGACTATAAAGCAGGTTTGTCAGTACAAATGTCTAAACAATAGAAAATATAAAACAGTGGTTTAACTTATGTCTGGTCCTCTACCTTATAGCCATTACAATGTCCCTGCAGTTATTAAAATTTGGGTGCTTGACAGCCTGTCCATATGTACAGCTGCAGGGCGTTTACAACTCAGCGTGCACTTCATTCCCCTCATTTCAACCTTGAGCTACAAATACTCTCCTATATTAGTATTTTCAGGTTATACTATTAGACTAATTGCACAGTTTTATTTATTGTGCTACCTTTTACTGTTCATATATAATCTCTTGAAGAGTATCTAGATATTACAGTCAGTGAAAGATTTGACTTTGAGCTACTAACTAGTGAATACTATCTTGCACTATGTGCTGTTTTTCTGGTCTCAATCAAAAGTGGTGTTGATGTTAAGCCATAGCTATTGAAGGGACTACATATTAAAGTATTTTGCGTTGCAAATATTGGCAGGAGAGGCCTTTTAAAGACATTTGTTCACAGAAGTTAACATACGGGTTGTTTGAGAGAATTGTTTCCTTTGCAATTAAGATTATCATGCTGTATTTTTGTAAATATACAGTATGGTTTATTAAAATTACTAGTGGGAGTTTATCCTCTTGATGTATTCTTTATCTTTGTAGTCGTAGTTGGTATGCAGTTGCGGTGGGAATGGAAACACACAAACACACAAAGTTTAACTATTTTGTATGAATTTTATTTCATTGATTTTTCTCCCCTACAGATGATTAAAAATCAATGAAGTTAAGTTGCCAGAATTTTGAAATATGGAAAATATTGGGGATATTTCAACTATTCCCATAATGGAGAAACAATCAGTTATATTAGGGAACCAAAATACTGGAACCATGTCAGGCACAACTCCTGCTCTTTATGTTCTTGTGAAGCAGAGCACTGGTAAATCTGATCAAGGAACCTTGCTTTCAAATCAAGATAACAGCAGTCTACTCAGCAGTGCAGCAAAGCCAATGAAATCTAAAACAAAGACATATCTTCCAGCTGATTGTGCTTCAGGGAATATCATTGTTATGCTGGACAACAATAATATGTGGAATGAATTCTATCATCGCAGCACAGAAATGATTTTGACAAAACAAGGGAGACGAATGTTTCCATATTGTCGATACTGGATAACAGGCCTAGAATCCAACCTCAAGTATATCCTAGTCATGGATATTTCTCCTGTTGACAACTTCCGCTATAAGTGGAATGGCCATAGTTGGGAACCCAGTGGAAAGGCAGAACCCCATGTGTTGGGAAGGGTATTTATTCATCCTGAATCACCTTCTACTGGTCATTACTGGATGCACCAACCTGTATCTTTCTACAAATTGAAGCTTACTAATAATACATTGGACCAGGAAGGACATATCATTCTGCATTCTATGCATCGGTATTTACCTCGACTACACCTGGTGCCTGCTGAAAAAGCTACAGAGGTTATCCAGTTGAATGGTCCTGATGTCCGTACTTTCACTTTTCCGCAGACAGAATTCTTCGCTGTGACTGCGTATCAAAACATCCAAATTACACAACTAAAAATAGACTATAATCCATTTGCTAAAGGATTCAGAGAAGATGGCCTGAGTAGTAGACTGCAGCGTGACGTGAAGCAAAATGGTAGCTCAGAGCGTGAAGGTAATAGTGTCACGAGTTCTCCTACTAATCACAGGCATCCCCCTGAAGGGAATATTTTTGATCCATCACAGAGAGAACTAGACCCACAACCTAGTGGGATATGTGACCCAGATCTGGAGAAAGAGTCCCTTAGTCCATATCATGAGTTCTTACATTTTGCGGAGACAGATGCGCATGCAGGTGACGATCGAGGATTAAAGGAAGAAGCATCAGAAAGGTAGGGTTGTGATTTTTACATAAAAAATAATCAGCATTTGTATAAAAAATATTTAAACAACTTGTATTAGTCTCCATCACACAGTAGTGCCTCTAGACAATGAATAGAGGGTTAAAACCATAATTGACAGAATGTACAAAAGTAAATAGCCCAAAACAATAATACATGCTTGAGGTCTAAAATCATTCGACTCCTAAACAATAGAGACAAGAATTAAACAGATCAATCAGCAGGGCTCACTTAATCTCCTCGCCCAGTTGCCTGATCTAGATCTTCATTCCTTACAGAAGATCAGAGCCATTTGGATTTCAGGACGTGCTACAATAGAGTAGGTGTCCTTGGTTCCACACAATCCACGTAATGACAATTCTTGATAGAGGAGATGGGTCATGCCAGCCCCATCGATACAGGTGAAGTGAGCAGAGACAATCAAAGATAGGTGGTCCCTCAAATAACCTGGTGCTGTGCCATATAAAGCTTTTAGATAATAAACTAGCTCCTGGAAGTGCAGTAGAAGCCTGGAGTAGAGATGTTACACGAGCATCTCACACTGCCCACACTGCTGCATTCTGAGTAAGTAGCAGCTTCTGAATACTCTTCAAGGGCAGCTCCATGTAGAAAGCCTTATAGTAATCCAATTAGGAAGTGACCAAAGCATGAGTTACTATGAGTAGAACCTCTTGATCCAGAAATAGGTGCAACTGGCACACAAGGTGAACCTGCAAGGAACTGTGAATCCAGGAGGACCCCCAAATTGCCCATCAGCTCCACCTGAGAGAAAGCTGCATGTATCCTAAATGCCATAGTGTAAGAACAAGGTGAGTGGAGGAATATTAGTGAAAGTTAGTAAAATATGGAATGTATACATTTGTGAATTTTAACAATACATGTAAAGGTTTTTTTACAAAATAAATATTAAATATATAATTTCAGCCAAATAGCTATATAAAACTTGGAATATTTGTATTTTGGCCAGTGTTGAAACCTTTATCTTATTACAACTCCAGCTGAAATGGTATTCAGACTAGATCAGTGCTTGATGTGCTACTTTAAACCCTATTGACAAGTTCAAGAATGAATAAATTGTTTCCAAATTATAGATTCATTAATATATATACAGTTTTAGAGCTGTGGGGGCCTATCTATGTGTTCATATATAGTGCATACAAAATAGAATTTGATAGTATATCATATTATTCATTATATCTTAATATAGTGCTATTAATATGCTCCTAGAATATAATTAAAATGTTTGAGTGCTACTTTTGATACTCTCTTTCAACTGCTTTTTATACATTCTAAGAAAATGTTTAAAAAGCAATAAAAACTTAAAAAAATGAATTAAAATAAAAAATGTGCGTCAGAATTTATTTATCACAGTAAACCAGAGCTAAATGAATTATATGCATCTTTAGGTCAGGTTCATACATCATATTATAACTTCAACAAATATAAAAATATTAGATTCAGAAATGGTCAGTATGTAGCCATATTTTGTATTTCTATTGTCAAAAACAGTTTGTTAATATAGAATACATTTAAAATTGATTTTAATTAAAATAAATGCACTAGAGCAGTGATGGCGAACCTTTTAGAGATCGAGTGCCCCAAAACTGGCCCCGCCCCTGTTCCACTCCCTGCCCCGCCTCCACCTTGCCTGCCCGCAGGGCCACTCACCACCTCCAGGGCCCGCGGCAGATCGCCCAGGCAGCGCCATGGCGGCCATGCCCTCTGCCCGCGCCCCTCAGCATCAACTGCGTGCGATGGGGCGTGAGGGCAGAGTCTTGTCTACACTGCCTGGCTGCCATGTCCTTGGCTGTGCTGCTCTGCGTGGGCCACGCTCAGGGGCAACTCTCCTCCAGGGGGGCTGCTGGTGAGGAGGGGGTCGCAGGGGGAGGCAAGGCTGGGGCAATGGCACGTGTGCCCACAGAGAGGGCTCCAAGTGCCGCCTCTGGCACCCGTGCCATAGGTTCGCCACCACTGCACTAGAGGAAGTACAAAGAATCAGTGCAACTCTTACGAATGAAGGCAAAGGATCCTGCAGTTTTCTGAAGCAATAATAGATTATCTACATGAACCATACATGGGCAGACTAGCAAAGGTCCTCTGTATAAAAAACAACAAATTAAGGACTATCAAAAAGAAATATGCAACAAAATGTAGATGTATTATCTTTAGAACATGAATTTCTNTTCTAGATTACGTCTTATGTTTAACTAGTTTTATGGGAATAAAAGTCCTTATTCATAATTCCAACAAATGGTTGGTAATGATTTATTTTTCACTATCAGCTTTTTCAGTACATTATATTGTGATTTACCATATTTCCAACAGGAAGTACAAAGTCAAGCTTTTTTCTCTCCAAATAATTATATTTGCTGATAGAGAAGAAGAGGTTGTTGACTGTAGCATTGCTTGATAGTTTTCTGTCAGTTAGAACAAGTAACCAGTGGAACAACCTGCCTTCAGAAGTGGTGAATGCTCCAACACTGGAAGTTTTTAAGAAGAAACTGGACAGCCATTTGTCTGAAATGGTATAGGGTTTCCTGCCTGAGCAGGGGGTTGGACTAGATGACCTCCAAGGTCCCTTCCAACTTTATTATTATTATAGAACGATTGATGCCTTTGAAAATTAGCTCTTGCTTGGTATTATTTGCTTATAGAACTTTTTGTAATGCATTAATCCTTTTTTTATTTCCTGTTATCCCTTTCTTATCTCCATCTAACTTTTTTCCCTTCCTCTGCCTCCACATCCATCCTGAGGTTTTGCTGGAAGAATGAAGGAATGAATAGCCTATTTATTTATTTGGCCTAGTCTTTTTTTGGTGGAAAGTGTATTTTCTCTTCACAATCCAAAACTCTTAATTTTTTTGATATTAACTTTGCTCCAAACAATAAATTTTCTATCCATAAACTTGCTGTCGAGTTAACCTTAATGTTAACAATTTGTTGCAATTTGTTAATAAGAGAGTGATGCCTAAAGGGGTGGGTGGGTGTTTGAGTAAGCCAAGTGTATTTTCCATGTCTGTCCTAAAAGAGAAGGTGAGGGTCTGCTTATTTCTGCAATTTGCTTTGCTTTCTTTTTTTCAGTCCAATATCCAGCCCTTGTCAAAAAATGTTACATGTGACATCCCAGCTTACTCTAGAGGGAGGAATCAACGTGTCTGTTAAAGAAGAACCATTAGATAACTATGAATATGAACTTCTAACTTGCACGGAAGGGGTAAATGTGAAGGAAGAAGAAACCAATTACACTGCAGAAGAATATTCCAACAGTGATGGCTCCATATTGAAGCAGCAGCTGGAGAAATACAGTGAAATAGATAAAATGGATATTGAATTCCACAAGGAACAACAAATAAACCAGTTGGGTGTTGCCAAAGCAAAAATGCTAAAATTGGATAGTGGGAAGATGCCTGTAGTTTACCTAGAACCCTGTACAATCAGCAGGAATACAGTGAAAATGTCTGATGTTTCACAGGCCTTACTGACGACAACTAAGAATGAAAAGTCTCCACTGACTCATTCATTAGATTCTTTCCCTGCTCATTTTGAAAATAAAGATATCTCTAGCCCCTTTGCGGACAAGGAAACTGACAAGTTTGCAACTGATAAAATGGTATCTGAAAACACAGCACCACAGGTACCTTCAGAAGAAGACGTGCTAGGGAGAAATATTGAAGCATGCGGCAGCCTCAATACAATTGAGAAAGAGTCTAGTTGTGATCTCAAGACCACTGCCATCAGCAGCCCTTCTTTAGCTAAAGTTACCTTTGATGACCAAAAGTTAAATATGTTGAAGACTCACATTTCTGGCAAGAGTATTGTTGGCAATCAAAATTTTGGGGTGTCAGGCCCAAGGAAACGAGGAAGACCACGGAAATCAAAGTTATCTGAAGCTGGGAGATCACCTAAATGCATTGCAAAATCTGATACAACCAATAATTATGCCTCTTTGGGAACTGCTAGTACCCATTTGGATGTTAACCTTGATCTTGAGGATGTGGATGGAATGCTTTTTGTATCCTTTGTATCCAAGGTAAATTTATATCCAAAATTTATACTTCTTTGGGGTTCTGTATTATAATTCTTGCCATTTTCAAATGTTGTAGTTTTAAATGATAAACCTAAATCATTTTAAGTTAATGTCTAAGTGTGGCTTCCTGTAACTTTGGAATGCCTCCAGTATAAACCTTGCATAAACGTTTTGTCAAAGTATGTTTTTTATTGCATGTAGGAAGCACTTGATATCCACACTTTTGATAGAGCTGAAGAAAAAGAATTGCAAAATACACTGAACAATTCACTGACTACATGTAATCCATGCACTGATTCAGGTAACAATAATGGTTAAACTTAATACTAGCAACTTGATATATCTATTAAGTAATATCAGTTATAGGTTCTGATTATTAACAAAGAGCAGGATTAGTATCTTCTTCATTAAATTGGAGATTGATGTTCATAATATGGGGAATTTTCCATTGAACTAAGTCTAGGAATGAATCTTCCAATAGAGGAGGATTTTTCTCAGCATTACAGTTGAAAGCCCTGAAAGAAATAAATTACATCCCCTTATATCATTATCAGTTCTTCCATCTAATATAATTTGTAGTGTAAACATTTTATAACTCTAGTTTGGTCCCAGCTGGCAATCTTTCTCTCCCTCTACTATGAAGAAAAACATTGCAAGGATCTATGAATTCCTGCTAAGCTTTCCAGGTTGAAAAGTACAAGGTAGTGGATAAATTAATTTTGCTTTCATTTCATGGGGCCTTGATTGATAGGCTAAGGTTATTTTTTCCATACAGTCTTCATTTTTGTAGCTAAAATTGTTTGGGAACGTATAAACAAATAAATGTATGTTTGGCAGATGGTCAAAGAATACAACAGCTGGAAAAAGAATTGTTAGAAGATTTAAAATCTTTTAAGTACAAACAAGTAATACATCCAAGTCTTCAAGAAGGTAGGTTCTGTGAAATACTCCTGATTATTTTTATTGTGTAAATTATGCATTTTGTATTTTATGTCATGAATCAGATGTGACAATTTGGTTGATAAAATGCAGAGAGTATATAGATTATTATCATTATTGTCAGAATAATAAATAATTTGTATCAGATGGAAAATAATTTGGATAGGTTTGAAGCTGAATCTTCCTCTATAAAGCATATCAATTGAAGGTTTAAAAGCAGTTGATTTAATACAAAAATATTCAGGAACTGCAGTCTGTATTTCCACTATATCGTTGTTTTATCAGTAGACCTTGAGTTACAAACATTTGAGCCATGGTGGTGTAGTGGTTAGAATGCATTATTGCAGGTTAACTCTGCCCACTGCTAGGAGTTCAATCCTGACTGGCTCAAGGTTGACTCATCCTTCCAAGGTCGGTAAAATGCCTAAAGATGCTTTTTCACAAGGCAATTGGACTTTCTTGTTTTTCTTTGAAGACGTTCCGCTTCTCAACCAAGAAGCTTCTTCAGCTCTTCTGAAGGGGCTTCTTGGATGAGAAGCAAAACGTCTTCAAAGAAAAACAAGAAAGTCCAGTTGCCTCGTGAAAAAGCATCTTTGGGATAACTATGACCTGGATGACTGAGAATCTCCATAGTTGGTAAAATGAGGGCCCAGATTGTTGGGGGCAATATGCTGACTCTGTAAACCACTTAGAGAGGGCTGTAAAGCACTGTGAAGCGATATACAGTATAAGTCTAAGTGCTATTGCTATTTGCTCAGCGAGTGTTCAAAGTTATGAAGGTGCTGAATGAAGGGACTCATGACTAGTACTCAAAGTTCCTGCTGCTGCAGTGCCCCCAAAGTCACATGATGCTGGAAACTGCATGCTCATTTATCATTAAATCACAAAACAAAAAATCTGGAAACCTGAATAGGCAAATGAGTTGGAAGCTGGAGAGTTTTCCTTTTATAGGGACAGTATGACAGGCCACAAGGGTCGGTAATCGAATTGGGAAATTGTGAGATTGTCTTGTGAAAATGTTTTTCTACTTCTGCAAACTAACTTTAGATCCAAGAAATGCTGACATTGGGAAGTGGAAGGTAAAAACATAAATACAGATTGATGTTGTCTTAATGTAGATTGTGGCTTCAACTTTGGTCATGAGATTTGGTTTTTATAGTGGATTTCTTTTTTCTTTCCCCTTTTCAGTACTATACTTTTCTCATTAAGTTGAACTCTGGTGATGAGTTATATCAACATTTAAATTGGGTATTGATACTGTTTAATGAAGCTATACTTAATGCCAGCTAGGTATCTTCTTAAGTTATATTTGAAGGTATTTTACAAACAGTTAAGGGGAAAATTTGTAGCATCTAATTTGGTAATCTTTGTATCCATGTAAAGTTTAATTAAGGTGGAATAATTTATACTGGGTAGGAAACCAAGTGAAAGTATTGTTTTTCAGCTTTATATTCTGTAAAATAAAATCCTGGCAAGAGTAAACATGACAGTGATCTTGATACGCATACAAAATTGTTTTAATAATGGTATAAAAATTCCTTCATTCTTTCAGTGGGTTTAAAATTGAATTTTGTGGACCCAACAATGAGCATTGATCTGAAGTATTTGGGTGTGCAGTTGCCCTTAAGTTATTCAGAGGAATATGCTTCATGGAAAAATGAAGGAACTGATTCTAATTCTGCTGGTAAGTCAGCATCTTAATGCAGGATTGCTTAAAATGAGTGGTAGAGTATTTCTGTATCTTTGAAAGACATTTGCAACAATACACCATGTTTTGTTTTACCATCTATAGATATATTGTTCAGTAAGGTGACTGCTTATACATTGTACAGTACATGGTTTGTTTCAGTTGTAGATATTAGATGAATCATACTAGCCTGGTTATAGCCTCATTAGGCTATAAACCATTACTTATTGTAGCAGCTGGGCTCACATTTGTACTACAGTATGTGTAAGCTAACACAATCTGCATTTATAATTGGATGCTCCTGTAAGTAGTAGATGACAATATTGTCATATTAAACATCTATAACATTTGACTTATATTAAGCTCAGTGATTTAAATGAAAAGATATACTGAATTTGTAATACTGCACTAGATCTCCAAAGAAAATAAAAAACCCAGAGTATTTTTTCAGAATTTACATATGTAACTGTCTTATCTATTTAACAAATTTATAAAACAAAAAATTTATAACAACAAACATCATAAAACACTAAGTAAAAACAAGAAAACAAAAAAGATTTTTTTAAAAATTCAAGATAGTAGGAGAGACCATCATCGTATTACACAACCATCTTGCCAACTCATCATGAACAGCAGTTCTCCAGTACAGGAGACGGAGACTCCACCAATGGGTTTTCTTTGTCTGCCTGCTCTTGAGACCAAGTATCCAAAACTTGTCACGCCCCCTCCTACTGGTAATCCAGTCTTAACTTGGTCTCCGCTCTTGATGACTTGTTTTGGCTTGGCTCTCTGCTAGATCAGGTTAGACAAATACAATCCATTGATTAGGTCTCTATTACATATTGGCTACTTATAAAAATCCAAATTTGAGATTACTAAATCTTCCCTCAAGTTGACAACAGCTTGCTTGGGAAGTGAAGGTGAGGGGTGGTGGAATTACCCTTCCTTCATTCCCCCCAGAGACAATTATCGCGGGGGGGGAGGTACAGGATCAACAGAGACAACTTGTTGACCTGTCCTCCACCTACCCAAGTTTCTCCCTCGGGGCACAGTGAAGACCCTGGCTTCTCTCAGACCTTCTCAGGCCTGTTGGGGCCCAGTTTAACAGCCCGAAAAGTTGCGGCCGCCATTTTGGCTGCAACTTCGACGGCCAAATCCTTTGACAAAAATTTAAAAAAATTTTCTGTTTTCCCTTCAGGCTGCATTTAAGGACGAGTTCCCTGGGCCCTGTTAGGTCCTGACTCCCCCCAGGCCCTTTTCAGGCTGGTCGGAGCCTATTTAGCCGTTCGGAAAGTTGCGGCCGCCATTTTGGATGCAATTTCGGCGGCCGAATCCTTTAGCGAAAATAACAGATCCCTTCTCCTTTTGCCTTCAGGTTCCCTGTAGTGACGATTTCCCAGGGCCCTGTTAGACCCTGACTCCCCTCACGCCCTTTTCAGGCCGGTCGGAGCTTATTCAGCCGATTGAAGAGTTGCGGCCGCCATTTTGGCTGCCTTTTTCGGCGGCCGATTCCTTTTTAAACAAAGAATTAAATTCTGCCCTCGGCTGCCATCATTAAGATAGCGATTCTCCTGGGTCCTACGTCGCCCACGGGGTCGCTAACTGGCCTTTCAAGTGCTCGGAGGCCTGTTTTAGCCTCCTGTGGAGTTGCGGCCGCCATCTTGGCTGCAGTTGTGGCCATAAGCTCTATATCACTGTAATCTGACAGAGGATTAGAGTCCTTGGAGCCCTGTTTCACCCCTCAGTAACGTTACACCCGCCATTTTGCGGGCAGGCGCCCGGCATTTGGTAGTCTCTGCTTCTCATTGTCAGTCTCTTTCTGACCAGAGCTGAGGGCGTGGCACGGTCCTGAGGAGTCATTGAGAGGACGCATAGGGGCGTCCATTTTAAGCCGGTCAATCCGGGCCACACACAAGAACGATCCAGACAGGATCATCTGGGTAGTGTTCGTCTCCCCTTCACCCCGGTAGCCGCCATCATTTAAATTGTCCAAATCGGACCTGGTAATTTGGAGCTGATTGTTCTGGTGCACATTGCCTGGTCATCTAAGGCCTCCGGGAGGAGCCCAACAGGTGGTTCCAAACGTGCCTTCGGCTCTGCCTCAACTACCGTGACCATAGTCCAGAGAGAATTTCATTGGTCGGGTGACCAGGGGGGCAGTCCGCGTACTTGCTCCAATACCGCTTCCGCCAACAACTTGCCTGCCAGAGCTTTTATCTCAGCTTTTGGTTCTGAGATAGCTCAAACGGGATGGAAGGACCCTCGTTGCCCCAGTCTTCAGGTGCGAATCCTCCACCTCCCGGTCACGGCTGCAATCTTCCTTCTGTTCAGAAGGCGGCAGGCAAGTGCAAGACCAAGACCAAGCACACAATTAAGAAGTCCTCCAAGTTGGCGGAAAAGCAAGCCAGCCGTAGGCACCAGGCCCTGGAGAAGGCATTCTCCAGGGCACAGAGGCATGCCCAAATAAATTTGGATAGCATGGCGGCCACCGAGGTGGAGCTACCATTGGGTCCATCGACATCTAGTCAGGGAGTATGGTCCATTCCAGGTATGCCGGTGACGTCAACTCTACCCTCCGCCTCAGCTGATCAGGCGTCACCCCTGAGCCCGTCGGTTATCCAACGCCCACATTACCTAGGTGTCCTGACATACAGGACATATTCTCGGACGGGCGTTTGGAGGCGCTATTGGCTAAGGTGGTGGATAGGGCTCTGACGCAGCGCTTACGCCCACACGACCTAACAGCTACTCACTTGGCCAATCTCTCAGTAGACTCCCCCATGGAGTGCCTGGCGACCCGGGGGCCTGATTCTCCGACCCAGTCCTCAGGGAGTGGTTACTCATCACCTTATGAGGAGGAACTACCCGAGATTGCCTTTTCAGAAGATGAGGAGCTCCCACCTGAGACATCTTCTTCGGGGGGATTATTCAATCCCAACCATTTTCTAACAATCCTTCGAAAGGCCACTGCCACGGCAAACATAGGGACTGACCAGTTCCCACTACCTCAGACTGATCCCACATCCACACCCAGGCCAATTTTTTCCCAGAAAGTGGCGACGGAGCACCATGTTCCGTGCCCCTCAATTTTTCTGGAAGGAATTAAGAAGCAATGGGCTTCACCTTCCTCTTTCCCATCGGCAAGCAGTTCAGACAAAAAGCTGTACAGAACATCCACGGATCTTGCCGATGCATTGGACATTCCTAAGGTGGATGAGGCTTGGACCCCTTTGGTTTCCCAGACGGCAGTGGCGGGGGATCTGTTAGAGGCACTCAAAGCCGATGATAAGAGGTGGGAGCAGACCTTCCGCAAGACTCATCAGTCGGCAGCATGGGCCATCAAAACTGCAACCTCGGCATCCTTTTTTGTCCGTACCACCCTTCTGTGGCTTCAACTGCAGGCCAGGGTTCCTGTTGAAGACGTGAGAACTCACCAGGACCTGGCCAAGATGGTAGCTGCCACAGAATACGCGGCGGATGCGACGTTACAATCGGCAGTGTTTTCTGCCAGAGGCATAGCTTCCAACACGATTGCCAGAAGGATGCTATGGCTGAAACACTGGCAGGCCGATACCAAAGCCAAGTGGCGCTTAGCAACCGCCCCGTACTCGGGTGGCACCCTTTTTGGGGATGCTCTCGCCCCTTATCTAGTAGAGAATAAAGATAAGCGGAAGGTGATGGCCCACCTAAACAAAAGGTCTGATAAAAAATCCACGTCCTTTTTTCGAAGGCCGCCATTTCGTCAGTCGGCGGCAGCACCTGCCGCCCAATCAACCAGGCCATTCAATCAGAGACCGGCTAGACCATATGATCGTCCATACGATAGATCTGGCTCTCGCCCCAGGCAGCAGTACCAGCCCAAGCGGCCATTTCGTGGGGCCGGCCGGGGCTACCACAAGGCCAAATGACTCCGCACAAGCTCTTCCCATTGGAGGAAGATTAACACATTTCTTCCACCAATGGGAACAGACGTCCATGGACGACTGGATTCTGAGTACCATCCAGCACGGGTTGCCCCTGGAATTTCTAACCACACCCCTGGACCACTTCACCGCCTGTTCGGTATACAAGGACCCCTCCAAACGAAGACTAATGCAGGAGGCCATCCTTCCCCTAACGGAGATTCACGCCATAGAACCGGTTCCGTCGGAATACAGGGGCAAGGGGTTCTACTCCATCCTCTTTGTGGTTCCCAAAACCTCGGGAGGCTGGAGGGCTATCCTCGACCTAAAAAATCTGAACCATTATGTAATCTACAAGAAATTCAAAATGCAGTCCCTCCAGTCCATCCTGGGGGGCATCAGACAGGGC